>NW_014542925.1:652022-664398 GCF_000741045.1 Vigna radiata var. radiata | reverse complement strand
TTATTATTATTATTATTATTATTATTATTGTTTTTATTATTATTATTATTATTATTATTATTGTTTTTATTATTATTATTATTATTGTTGTTGTTGTTTTTATTATTATTATTATTATTATTATTATTATTATTATTATTATTATTATTATTATTAAAGCCATAAGGGTAATATAATAATATTACACCAAATCCCTTCAAATCTCTCCTAATATGAGAGATGGAAGTTGGTAAGCAATCCCGCATTTCCATCCGTGTCATTACCTTTGTTTCCTTTCAAGCGAACAGCAAAAGTTTTACATTTCTATCTTCTTAAATCGTATCTACAGTGAAATCCGCTTAAACGAACAGAGCATTAGTCTTGACGAGGGGCGAACAAAAAATTCGTATCCAGTGGAATTTGAAATAGATTTGAACATACGATCAAGTTAAATTAAATAAACGAAAATAAATATAAAATTGAATAAAGTAGATAAGTGCAAATAGTCGGTTAAAATTTTATGATACACAATATGTTAATATTTAAAATTAGTAAAAATATTTAAAATTTAAAATTTTATTTTTAATATGATATTAATCGTTAAAATTTAATGATAAATTATATAAAATCATAATCCATTATATGATTACTTTTAAAATTATATTTTATGATATTTATTAAAAAATTAGTTTAGTATAAATTCATAATCCCAAAAAAATATGATCAAATATTAATCTGTATTCTGAAGAATCTAAACTTAATTAAACTACAATTCGAATAATCTGAATTTAATTAACATAATAAATTAAATAATTGGATATAAATTTAAAAATATTAAATTTAGATTATAGAGTGATCAGATTGGATCTCATCTATAGTGAGTCCTAGTCTTAATTGGGGATTGTATTTGGATAAGTGTCTAAGCTTCCCTTCAGTATAGAGAAAAAGAAATATGAAAAAATAAAACAAAAATTCTCTGATAAAAATAATTAAATGAAAGTTTATGTTTATAATATTTTTATTTATTCATTTATTTACATAAAATATGTACTATTTACTTATGTTATTTTATTTTACATCAAAGCAAACAAAATATATAATCAGTTATATGTTTTTTTCAGCTAAAAAAAGTAACATAAATTAACGTAACCCATAAAGAAAATAATCTATTATATACTTGTTGATCTGTCTAGTTTTCCCTTTTTATTTTCACAAAAAAAAAAAAAATTGTCTCTAATCTCACTCGAGTTTTATTTTTATTTATTTTTTGTTTAATTTATGTACTGTAGAAAATATTTTTTCCCAAATAAACTAAAAACATATTACCAAAGTAATTCCAAAGGACAAATATTTGCCTATTTGTTATTCATATCCAGAAGTTGATTTTCTTATTTTAATTTTTTTTTTGTTTTGTCGTTCCACGAATCAGTTTCTAGAAACTTGACTTGTCTGTAGGATTGTTTTTAAATATTTAAAATACATTTTAAAACCACTTTGGATTTATAATGTTAAATTTATAATTAATAAGTAATATATTTAATATAATTGATAAAAAAATAAAATATAAAAATAATAATTTTCATATGAATTAATATTAAATAATGTTATTAAAAATGGTTTTGATTGTTATCATCATTAATAAATGTGTAACTTTCTACTATTAATAAGTTGATGACTAATGTGAATGTAAAATTAATTTTAATATAAAATGTTAAATTAGCAAATAATGTAACATTCTATATTAGTTTTAATAGTATAAAATTATTAAAATAAAATGTAACATATATGATAATATAACCAATAAAAACAAATTCATAAAAGACAATAGATTTATTTTTGTAGAATCATCCAACAACACATCTATTTTACCCTTATTTCTCGTTGGAACAATTAAAAAGATTGTCTTTCTAAGCTAGATACAAAACAAGTCAAAATACATTTAAAACATATGATACATAAATAATTTATATAACATACATTAACCCAAATATCTTAACATGCAAGGATCTAGACTGACAATCTGGATATTGTATGGAATGTCGAGTTACAGAGGTTCTACACCAGTGTGGTGGAACAACTAGACTATCCCAAGCTACCACACCAGGTTAGTCCTACAAACGCCCTTTGGCCAATAAGAGAAAGGCCCATCAGGCTCGAACCTCCAGTTATTCTCATGATATGACCCATCGCTCTTTAATTGAGCATGAATGATCATTAGAATGTTAGGATAAACCCACCAATACTATCAATACTTGAAACCACCAACAAGAAGTTCCTCCTTGGAACTCATTTTCACTACTTTGAAACCATTGATATCACTTCACATTTACATTGCATACCAATACATGTAACCACTGATCATACATTAAAGAACAAGAAACACCCTTACAAGTCATCAAAAATCAATATAACACAATTTTCTTCATAGCAACTTGATACCCACACTAGGCAAGGAAAATGGCTTGGAAACCCTCATCAACACCTTCAGAAAGGTCCAACACCCCCAAAACAACTCAAAGAACATCCAAAACTGACATTCAGAACCCTGAATTTGAGATTTCCAAAACCTGGAAAACCCAAAACTAGTTAAGGGGCGCTCAAGCGAGTTCCTCTAGCAAAAAGAGCACCCAAAGGGTGCCCAGGAGTGCTTGAGTGTGTCCTCTTGGGGGATGCTCAATATAGCATCAGCTTCTAAAATTCAACTATTTTGGCTTTGGTAACCCTATACAAGAGTTTAAAAGGTTCTTACAACCTCTTAGGCACTGAGAAATATCTAAGACATACTTCTAACTTGAAATGACCATTCCAAACCCCAAACTACCCATTCTAGACTACTTAAACCAATTCTACCATTCCATGCACCAAAATAGCAAACTAAAGGCATGGATAAGTTCTAAGTGACTCAATTACAGGCCCCAAACTTTCCAAACCTGCCCACTCCTTATTTTAGAATTTCACTACCCAAACCACCCATTTGCACTAAAAATCAGTCAACCATCAACCATGAACCACCCTCATTAGTTCCATGTCAGTTTCCACCCAAAATATACTCCTAAAAACTTTAAAATACTCTCATAATAGACTTAGAATATCATATTCACCAAACCAACTTTTTTCTCGTCAACTTGATAATTAAAACCTCCTTTTTACCTACTAAAACCATAACTTTGATCGTTCCTCACTTCTCAAACACCTCAATCAACTACAAACATCAATACAATTCCATAGCATGCATTTAATAATAATATTAACAACCAAACTTCATCATATCATATTACAACCATATCATACCAAAGCATATACATTTCATTGAACGAATATCTCATAAACATTGAAATTATTATTTTATCAACTTAATACACATACAACACTAAAACTTACAAAACAATATCAATTTAGACATAGACATCTAGCTTCCCTTACACCGATGATACAAAGCTCTAAGAACACCTCAATTATTTCTTATACAAGGAACTTCTATAAACACCTACGAATCGCCCAATTGAAAGCGAAAAGAGTCCTTAGGACCTCAGTTTACCAAAGAACCAAAGAGGAAACATATTTGCTACATGTAAGAAAAGATTCTTGGACAGAATCAAAGACCGAGAATGAACAGAAACAGGGTATAAACTTACTTACTCTAAACAAAGAACTGATCAAGTAGAAGTGTAGATTACTCTACTGTGATCTCCTAGGTACTTCCTGATCGTCAAAAAGATTACTCAGGAGTTAGAACTCCTAAAGGGAAGGTAGAGAACTCTAGAAAAGTGGTTTATAGAGAGATGATACTTTTTAAAATAATGAAACTCATTTATATTCATTTATAACAAAACTATTTATAAATAATCTATTTAATATTAAAATAATTGAGTCTTACTATTTTTAAACTATACTACCACTTCTAAAATAACATTTTTTGAGGGTTTACAAGTAATCATATTTTAAAAGAGCTTGAACACCACTAATATTATATTAGTAAAATTGATAAATAATGTGAATGTAAAATTAATTTAAATATAAAATGTTAAATTGGCGAGTAATCATATTTTTAAAAAAGCTTGAACACCATTAATATTAGTACTTAATAGTAAATGAATACAATTTGATATAGAAATTTTGAATGTTAATAATATTAAAACATGAATAAATTTTGAAGTGGAAATGTTATCGGTACATCTATTTTATTAACTTAGTATTAGCATTACTGTGGTGATAAAAATGTATTTCGTGACTATAAAAAAGGTTAAAAAGAATAATTGTGATGTATTATTTTAAAGTCGAATAATATATATATATATATATATATATATATATATATATATATATATATATATAAAATGCTTCTATAATTTATCATCTATTATAAGAATGATAAGTGAATAAATATGTACAAATTATAATAATGTCTAAATTATAACCAATGCAATATTTAATTATCTAATATTTACTAATAGAATATTTGACATATTTTAACACCCCCACTCAAGTTGGTGCATGGATATTACAAATAAATTAATTTTTCAACCAATCTTTGGTATCCCCTTTGTCTATGCTTGATGAATTTGAGCATTGAAAGAGTTTATGATTTTGTTCAATTGGTGTATCAACTGATTTACTTTGGTATAGGAAAATACCATGTTTTGATCTAGCTACTTCAATACCCAAAAAATATTTGAGGTTTCCAAGTTGTTTCATCTCAAATTCAGATGCAAGGTGTTGTAAACAAAAAATCTCATCTTGGTCATTTCTTGTAACAATCATGTCATCTACATGTATAATCACAACTGTAATTTTTCCTTTTCTTCTCATAAAAAATAAGGTGTAATCAGAGTTACTTGCTCTATAGCCAAAAGCCTTCATAGACTTGGTAAACCTTCCAAACCATGCTCTTAGGGATTTTTTCAATCCATATAGAGCCTTCTTTAATTTGCAAACCTTCATGCCAACTGAATCTTTCATGCCTGGTGGAGAATCCATATAAATTTCTTCTGAAATTTCTCCATGTAGAAAAGCATTTTTCACATCAAATTGTAGAAGAGGTCAATTTTAGTTTGCTGCTAGCAACAAAAGTATTATCATAGTGTTGAGCTTGGCTACCAGTGTGAACGTCTCTCGGTAATCTACACCACAAGATTGAGTGAAACCTTTAGCCACAAGTCGTGCTTTATACCTCTCAATAGTTCCATCAATTTTATGCTTAATTGTAAGCACCCATTTGCAACCCACAATTTTCTTCCCTTTTGGTAAGGACACAAGATCCCAAGTTTTGTCTTTTCTAAAGCTGTCATCTCATCAACCATTGCTCTGGTCCATTTAGGATATTCCAAAGCATCCTGTATATTATTAGGAATATAAATTGAAGATAATTGAGATACAAATTATGCATATGACTGGGATAACTTGGGAGATGACACATATTTACTAATGGGATATTTAACTTTGGTTTGAAGGTCTGATTCATATTTAGTTGGAGGTTGACCACGGTTAGAACGGGGTGGAAGATTATATTGAACAATAGTAAACTCAGTGTTTGGCATGCTGGTGGTTTAATGTAGACAAGAGAAATAATTTCATCTAAATTACTATTATCAAGGGTAGGACCAAGAGAAACAATTTCATGATTAGTTTCATCTACATTAGTATTATCAAATATAGGATCAGAAGGTACCTTTGAAGAGTCAAGCTGAACCTGTGGAGAAGAATGAGCCAATTGGTTATGATCAGAAGACATTGTATTATCCTGAAAAGAAGTGTTCGTATCTAGGATTGGCTCACTTCCTGTAGAATGATCCCCACACGATAATTTATCTTCACAATATAATTTTATATCTGAGATATCAAACATACTAGCATCATGATTATGCACTTCACTTTCATTGCCCCCCTGAAGTGTAGAATCAACATAAAAAAATGCATGCTCAATAAATGTCACATCCATAGAGATATAAATTTCTTTGATGGTGGATGGTACACATGATAACCTTTTTTAGTTGATCCATACCCAACAAAAACAAATTTGATGGTTCGTTCTTCAAGCTTTGTCCGTTGATGTGGGTGTAAGTGAACATATATAACACATCCAAAAACATGAGGTGGTATATGAATTATTGAAGGAAGGATATAATGATCAGACAACACATATAAAGGCCTTTGAGAGTTAAGCGCACTAGAAGGGGTTCGATTAATTAAATAAACTACAGAGCTCACAACCTCAACCTATAAATAAGATGGGACATTACCATCTATCAAAAGTGATCTTGTCACCTCTAATATATGTCTATTTTTCTTCTCAACCACTCCATTTTGTTGTGGTGAATAAGGACATGTAGTTTGATGCAAGATGCCTTTAAAGTTTGTGAACTCTATTAATTCAGTCTTAAAATATTCCCCTGCATTGTCTGATCGAATGACTTTAATAGATGTGTTAAATTGTCTAAAGATCATAATGATGGAAGGAACGAATCACAGGATGTCATCTTTGAAGGTCATTGTAGGTATAGATGTATGTAAAATGTGTACCTGTAAAAGAGTCAAGTATCTAGCTAATTACTTTGCTTGTGCAAAGCTAGCATCTCCAAGTTGCTCATACATATGTGCAAGTGCAACAACTTCTCGTGCATATCTACCACATGATCGAAGCTCTCCAAACAACATCAAGTAAGGCACATTAATATATGTGGCGCTCTTATCCTTAAAAGTTGTGCATCTAACAAGATGCAACAAACCAGAAGGTCACCCATCCCAAATTACTTCAGGCTAAGCACGCTTAACCATGGAGTTTTTATGGGTTAGGCTACCGAAAAGCAAATGCATTTGTTGATATGAGTAGCCAAATCAAGTCCTTTAAGCTATCCTTCAACCGTATAGTCCCATACCTATGCAGTCTCTAGATCCCTCTCATTCCGATGTATGTTTGATTCGTCCATGTGCCCCTTCCACTGGAAGCCTGCCAGGAGTCGCTCCTTGTCCGTGCCTCTTGCACCGACGATCACTCCCCGCCCTCGTCAGTGCTCGGGTGTCACATGCCCACCAGCTTCCGGTTGGTTCATCCTCGAACCACACCGTACTGGGAGAGGCTAGGCTTTGATACCATCTGTAACGCCCCGACAACTTACAGGGAATGTTGACTGCCCCCACACATCAACACGAGGCTTTCCAGTGTGCTTTGTTCTCACTCACACACTTTCCGAGAAAACTTCCCAGAAGGTCACCCATCCCAAATTACTCCAAGCTAAGCACGCTTAACCATTGAGTTCTTATGGGTTAGGTTACCGAAAAGCAAATGCATTTGTTGATATGAGTAGCCAAATCAAGTCCTTTAAGTTATCCTTCAACCATATAGTCTCATACCTATGCAGTCTCTAGATCCCTCTCATTCCGGTGTATGTTCAATTCGTCCATGTGCCCCTTCCACTGGAAGCCTGCCACGAGTCGCTCCTTGTCTGTGCCTCTTGCACCGGCGATCACTCCCCGCCCTCGTTAGTATAAATAAAGGATGTACGGGAGAATGTAAGACCCGTATAAATAAAATGAGTTCTTGCTTTAAGTATTTTACTTTGTGGTATTAAATAATAAATTGTGATGTGAATCAGTGTTGAGAAATATTAAGGAAGGGAAGAAAAATCAAATTAAATTTAGTTTTATATATAAAATTTCGAAAAAGGTTGAAAGAGTAATATAATATATTTGTTTGCACTATTATATTAGCAAATGGAGCTTGGTTTAGTGGTTGTTGTGCGTGCATGGGAGGAGGTGCGTTTTTGGTCTTAAGTTCAAACCCTCTTAAGAACAAAAAGGCTTCTAGCTCTTTTAAAATTCCACCTTGCCATGTGGTTACCACCATGAAGTAAGAAAGAGAAAAATGTGATGTGTTTGTGGAGCTTGTACGCTGTAGCATGTATGCATAAAAGTCAAATTGGGTTGCTTGGGAAGAATAAAATCGAGAATGTTCCCAAGGAGGAACTTTGTTCTCATTTAATCTCTCATTCACGTGAAAGGTTGCATGGGTGCTTGGGTCATTTCTTTTTCCACTTTGCTTGGGTGGGCACATGTTTTCTAGACTTAAGAAGCTTGTAAGTGACCTTGAAGTTCCTTGGGGAGGTTAACCATTGCGTTGAAAATTGGAGGTACTTAACCACACTTTAAAACTATCATTTACTCACATTAAAGTGAAGTTTTATTAGGATATTGAAGAGTTAGGAACGAGAATCTAAAGTTAGTAATGTAGGGTCTCCTTGAGTGGTTAGTGAAGGGTTGGTGAGGTCTAGAGTTAGTTTCTACTTAAGTGTGTAAGTTTAAGTTAGTAGGGTTGAAAAATAAAACACTTGGAGAGTGGAAAAGAAAGAGAGAACCATGAGAGGGAGAGACACTCTTGGAGAGCAACCAAGTTGGTGAGAGAAAAGAAGAGCCAACCTAGCCTTGGAGTTTTTGGACGTCACTTGTGGGAGACCAAGAGGAGTGAAAACTTGTTGTCTAGTGAGAAAAGAAAACTAAGAGCCTTTGGAAGCTAGCTTGGATTTGAGGTAGGGGGTTTAACTTGGGGTATAACATGGTGTATGATGGGTAAAAGCTTAACATGTTGTATGCACTCTCTTTTTGTGTTGAGTTTCATGTGATTATTTAAATGCAATTTTAGATTTGGGTTGTGAAGGGGACTTGGGTTGTATATATATTGGTATTTTCGTTTTTGATGTTGTAATAGGTATACCTTGAGTTATACAAATTCATACTTTATGAAATATGTTGTTGTTGTAATGGGTATGTATGTTTGGGCACTTGGGATGTTGCATGGGTATGAAAAAGTGTCATAGGTACACTTAAAATCAGGATTATATGATGTGTATCTTGTTAGTTTTATCATGTATACTTTTTACACGTTTTTGGGAACACTTATCTACACTCTTTGATCAAGAGTGTAGGTAGGAGGGTATTGTGAATTCTCTTCCGTTAGGGGAAGAGAAAAGAATTAATTATGAGAATGAGAGGATTGAAAGTGATGTTTTGGTGAAGTTGGGGTACATGGGGTTGATGAAAACAGTGAAGATGAATGGAAGTTTGGGGTCTTGGGGAAAGAAGAACGTGAAAAGAGAAGAATGGAAGTGGAAGGTGGAGATGGGCACATTACAAATCACTGAACAAAAGGCAAGGAACGTTGGAGCATGCATGGCTTACATAAATAATGAATAGAAGACTAGAAGAGAGTGGTGGCTGGGACTTTGTGTTGAGAAAAAAAAAAGGAGAGATGGTGAAGGTGCTGCATTGTTGACATGAAAAGAGGAAGGAAGATGGGTGCTTGAAATGTGAGAAAAGAATGAGAGAGATTTTGGGGTTGAAAAGTCAAAGAGAAATAAAATAAAAATGGTAGTGTGTTGGTGATGGGTACCTAAATTGGAAAGGAAAATGATATTTTAACACCATTTTTTGACACCATTTTGACACTACACATGTGTCAAAATGTGGTTGGACGATTTCAAATTAAAAAAACAAACTTTGGTTTTTCTCTTTCAAATATACCCTTGCCTCAACTTTTTTAATTTGAAATCGTCCAAAAATATTTTGACATGTGTGCAGTGTCAAAATAGTGTCAAAAAATGGTGTTAAAATATCATTTTCCAATTGGAAAGGGAGGAGAGAGGAGAAAGAAAAATTTATTGTTTGAATTGGATGTGTTTTGGTGAGGGTATGAAGCTTGGGTGAGGAGAAAAAATTAAAGAAAAGAGTGTGTGTGGGCGGTAGTATTTAGTGCATGAGAGAGAAGAGAGAAAGTGGAGTGTGTGCAATTATGAAGAGTGTTACGTAAATAGTATGGTGTAGGAAAGAGAAATTGAGATAGAAATGTAGTGGAGAAAAAGTGGGGTCCACGACGACTTGTGAGAGAAGGAATAGAAATGGGAACTTTGTGTATTTAAATTGAAAGAAAAATGGAAAGAGGGAAAGAAGAGTGTTTACGTAAATGGTAAAAAGGGAGAGAGAAAGAGATAGTTTGGTAAGAAATGAGTTGTTTCATGTGGGACCTATCTTGGAAGTGAGAGAAAATGTGATTTAATGGTCTTGGGGCCCACTTGAAAAGTTAGATGTAGAAGAGAGTGTGTTTAGAGTAAAAAGGGGGTGTATTGGAATTAGATGTTTTCTTTGGTGTTGGGAATTTAGTAAAAAGTGGGAGTGCATTAGAAATGTTGTTCTAGTTGATGAAAGTACAAAATTAGTAATTTTATGGGGTTGCGTCAGTAGAAAATAAAAATAATAATTAAATTAAGTTATTTAATTATTTGTGACTTTTTTTATTGTTGGTCAATGAATTTGGTTGACTTTATATAGGATGGCGATGGTTGTAATGGTAAAGTTGTGAACGCAAGTGTTCTGTCATTTCCTTAAAAATTTTGTCGAACCGATTGTGTTCGTATTGCGATACGATAGTGTGTTGAGTTCTCTGCGGAGACTAAGATTCGAGTGTCACCCTATCTTCGTGCTCAAGGACTAGAGAGGGTTGGATGTCTCGCCCAATGACTTCGGCTCGTGTGAGTATAGTGCTCGGTGGGTGCGCCTAACNGAAGTTTTTACTCGTAATTCCTTGAGGAGTCGGGGAGATAGGCCTGAGTTGTGATGGAAAGCGGCTTGAATCGCCCTGTTTTGCGAAACAGGTTTGGTACGACAAAAATTCAAGGAAACTATAGAAGCTTATGTAAATGTTTTGAGTTGTGAGTTTAATACGGTGATGTATTGTAATGTTATGACTATGATAGTCTGTGTTGTGATGTGATGACTACTTTAGTCTATGTTATGATGCTTTGACATTGAAATTATATGCTATGTTATGTTCTTAGTTACTCACCCTTTCCTTTTGTGGTTGTGGTTCCACCTGCGATGATCGTATTTGTACGGGAGTAGATGGTGTTGTAGATAAGGCAGGGATGGAGTAGCACGACGAGAGATATGGGAATAGCTATGGGGATATTTATCATGTTTTAAAGTTATTTTATGTTTTTTTTTAACAATGGATTTGATATTTGTAAGGTTTGAACTTTATGTTGTAAGACGTTTAAACTTTTGAGGTTTTGTTTCCGAGATGTTAATTTTAATTGAAAGAAAAAAAAATTGGCGTAAATTTCAAATTTTGTTATTTTTCTAGTGGCACTCCTTTAGGGGTGTTACATACTCTCGTTTTTTGTTCTCGCAATACTCATTATATATGTCTCACAACAAACTTAGTCTTACATAGGGACCCCTACATTGTCTAAGCTTTTAGATATAGCCCTTATGCAATCATTGTCAAACAAGTCTATAAGGGTTTCCGTAACAACAACAAAGTTTACGAGTTTGTTCCGATAAAATTGTCCCAATACAGGAAAATGTAGGAGCATTGACACGTCATTCAATATAACGATCATCTCACAGACAAGAACATAAAAATTGTTTGTCTCTCCATGCCACCTCTCAACATAGTCCAATATCAATTCCTTATCAATATAATCGTAAGAAATATCACACATAGGCCTTAAAGCAGAGTTGAAAACAAAGTTCTTAACATTCACATTACTTGCTCCAAATTTATTTAACTTTTTCTTCATGGGAGACCGACATTATTTTTCCTTTGTCCTAGACAAAATAGTTGCACTTCAAACTATATAATATTTAAACATATCATCAATCATCAGAAATAAAAAACATTTACTATACTAATTTAGCCATCCCACAATGTAAATGTTACTTTATCTACATAGTCAGTCAACAAAGAAGTGTTGTGTGGACCTCTAGGATAACCATGTTGATGGAGAATGGATTGAGGAAGCTCCTTCAACAAATGATTAACTTCATGTGGGTTGAGAAAGATCCTTCAAAAGTGATGAACACCATTAAAGAGATGTAGTAGTAGAAAATTTGATGAAGAGATGAAGATGGTGTTTTGAATTGTGTGGTCTAGTGTAGTTCGTCTAGGAGGTTGGGCTAACCTTGAAGGAAAAAGGATAAAGAAGTCTAGTAGAAGACATATTGACGGTATCGGAGGGGGTATTTTTCGAAGAGTATAGCGCAGCGGAATTAAAACTTAGAGAGCGGAAAGCGTGTTCAATCACAGTTAAAACGCAATTGGTCCTTTTTAGCAAAAATAAATTTTCTTTCAGAAAATTAATCAAACAGTTGTTATGCGTTAAGTAAAATGAGTGTAGGGAATAGAAAGATCACACGAGTATTTTTATACTGGTTCGATTCAACACAATCTACGTCCAATCATTAATCACTACAAAGAGTGATTAACAGTTTCACTAAAAAACAATTTTACAAATTATAATCAAATGAACAGAATATAAAACGAAAAGAACCACTCTACCAACTTGAAGAGAACCCCTCCGGCAATCGACCAACGATTCGCGAGCTTCTCCTTTCACAAGACCAGGCAGAG
>NW_014542925.1:649480-651254 GCF_000741045.1 Vigna radiata var. radiata | reverse complement strand
AAGCAAAAAGAATAATGTAAAAATCTCCCCCTTAATATGAGCTCCCCCTCAAAAAGATAATATATGCATAAAAGCTCATTATATTAAGAACAGAAAGGAATTACATGAAATTCATAAAGATCAATACTAAATACCACAAAGAAAATAACATAAAAATTAAACTTAGTGGCCTAAAACCTAGAATTCAGGACTAGGGGATCTTTCAGTAGGTGAGATATTGAGATGACTCTCAATGTTAGATAAGCGAACATCAATGTCAAGAATTTGATTAAGCATATAACTTTCATGAACTTGTTGCCATTCATAAATTTGATCAAAGTGAGGTTTCAGGGCAAGACTCATATTTTCCAGTTATCACAAAAGTTCTCAATCAAAAGCTTCACCCTCTCTTTTTAAAAAATCTAAAGTTTATGCTCCTCATAAAATAAGTAACTTAAAAATTTAAGTCCTTTTAAAAGTACTCCTCCTAAATGTAATAATCCCCCTTTTAAAAAAAATTTTAAAAAAGTTTTTTTTTTACATTGATAATCGATTATTACTTTAAATAATCGATTATTTGTGTTCAAAATGGTCAAAATCTAAATTTTTTTGGATTAGATAATCGATTATCATCCCTTGGTAATCGATTATTGACGTTAATTTTCGAAAAACAGAGATTTGGGCCAAATTTTCAACCTAAAACTCATATAACATTCATAAAATGTCCAAATATCTAACAACCTTATATATTTCTCCCTCAAATGGGTACCAGGTATCACAAGATCATGTCAAACAAAAAATTTCTCTTAAACTCAAAACCAGATTCTGAAAAATATTTTAAGATCTGTTCAGTCCAAAACCATGAAGAGATGCTTTCAAGCCAATTCAGATTTGTATTTACAATTTCAAAAAAGTTTCAATGATTCTTAGTAAATCAAATTCAGCTTTTAGCATACTCAATTTACCCATGAAATCAACAATCATTTATCAANCAATTAAGATGTTTATGATTCAGCTACTAATTTATAAAGTACAANGAACGCAATAGTAGCTTCAATGAATATAATCACATCACAACTACTCCAAGTTTATCATGAAGACTTTATTATTAGCACAATTTACTCAAAGCTAAATTTGACAGCATGATGTATAACTTCCCAAACAACATCTATAATTCATGCATTCTCATATCCCAATTTGTTCAACCTCATGGATTCAGTTGTGCATATCAAAACAACATATACAACAATTCAACCAATATGCGGTAATCAGATTTAATTCAATAGAATTTTTTATCTCGGTCCAAAGAATTTTATCCCCCAACTTTATCAACTACTTCAGGCTTTTCCTAAGAAACTTAAAACTCACAAATCTTTCTTTCAAGTTTCAGAAACTAGAGAGAAGAATCTTCTCAGACAATATTTGTTAGGCTAAGCAATTAGAATTTTGAGACAAAATAAGACAGCTGTAAATTGACAAACAAGAAGCTATAAGACATTTAAGAAATAGTCAAATTTGGGTGCATTAGTTTTCATATTTAAGCTTGCGTTGGTCTCTCAGCCTTTTAGAAGGATTTAAAAGTTTCTTTTGAATAATTTATTTTAGATATCTTACGAGTACCAAACTTTTGTTGCAGGATTACTCAAATGTAAGTACATCATACATACTTCAGGATTAAGCAATTGAACCAGCAACTTATTATCAGCAAAAGATTTAAAAAAAATGGTGGTATAGAGAGTGAAAATACCCAAGGCTATGAAAACACAAGATTCTTTTGTTATGAACATGTTTAAAT
>NW_014542925.1:593984-644664 GCF_000741045.1 Vigna radiata var. radiata | reverse complement strand
ATTCAACCTTCAAAACGAAAATCTAAAGAGAGAAATAGTAAATCTTCATTCCATCAAGCAAGAACAAGCATTGTAGCATATAATAGAAGAAGAAAGACGTGATCTTGCTCATTCATAGTGAAGAAACGAAAATAGCACACCAAGGCTCCCAAGAGAGAGTTCATACATGCAAAGGCTAAAATAAAAGTGTGTAATGAGTAAGTTGGAGTGTGTCTCGGTCTTTGCCCTAGGAAAATACCTTCCAACTCACAAAATAGGTGGGGTCCACCTCCTAAAAACCTAGGGTTTTGGTGCAAAGTGTCCCACACATTGGGCTTCTACAAAATTTGCCACAAAAGGGCCCAAATGCACTTAATCTAATTAAGGTTTCTTAAAAAACGAAAATACAACTTTATAAAAATGAAAATGGCTAAATGTTGAGTNTTGAATAATTATGCCACCATCCCTAATGCTCCAATTGATGTTTCCCAAAATTTCCCTGCAATCGAAATACACTTAATCAGCTCAGAAAACCCAAATTAGCACAATTACAAATTCCCGACCAAATTAAGCAGAATTCGGAAAACGGGGAAATAACAGACAATTAAACACAATTCCCTGATTTATTTAAGTGCAATAAACTAAATATAGTTCAAGAAATAACCACTCATCATTTACCAATACTGCTTATTGGTAACACATATCCTAGGTGAGAAATCAAGAAGAGAAAATTTGCAAATTTGACAAAATATCTTTACATTCAATCAAGTTTTGAAATTACAAATGTTGTCTCTCCTTTTATAGGTGAAGGAGAAAGGTTAAAGTACAAAATGGAGCCTAAAGTATTTAATGGAAGAGCCTAAACATTAAATGTGAGAACCTAAACATTAAATGTGAGAAGTCTTATGCTTATAACTAACTTAGTCAAAGCATTTCTCCATCATTGAATGAAGGAGCCTATACTTGTAACTAACCTAGTCAAAGCATTAAATTAAGAGACTCCTTTTGTAACTAACCCCTTCTAAACCCATTTTCAAACTCATTTAGGTGCTAACTACTTTATTAAGGCACTAATAATGCTCTAAGCTACTCTTAAGGGCATAAAGTCTTCTAAACAAAGCTAAACAATATTTTTGGCCAAATACAAGGCCTAGAATGAACTATATTACATATTTGCAAAAGATGTTTAAGATGAAATATGAAGACCAAAAATGTGATCCTCCACAAGAATAGAATCCTTGAAGTTTCATCTTCCTCTTCCATCTTCTTGACCATGACTCTTTATGAGAAGTCTAATGTCCTCTGAGACTTAAAGGAAAGCAAAAATAAACTTGAAAGTTTTTCTTCTTCTTCCAATTCCCTAACCTTAGCTTAAGTTGATACTCCTTTGATGGATCTCCATTTAGTTTCTAAAATAGATTTCATCACATATACTTCATCTTGTTGTTCAATAACATCCTTGTGTTGTTGATCAACAATCATGTAATGGTGCAACTTCTCCAGCATCTTCTAAAAGCATATGCGTGGTTCAATTTCTAGCATCACCTTATGCATAGCTCTTTGCCTAATAGGTAGAGGCATCATCTGCTTTTTTTTCATTTCTACAACAAACTATTTCCAACAAACATTAAAACCAACACGTCAAATAAATAAATAAATAATTAACAAAACTAGATTTTGAAATCGGGTGCATTTTCATAATTGGATTTCGAAATATGATGACTGTAACGAATCAAACAAAACTTCATATGCTAAATTTAAAAATTTGATTCATCCTTAACCAGACTTCGTGATCTAATGCTCACTTCACTAGATTTCAACATTAATCGAATATTGAAATCCATTGACTAACCACAAAATTTCAAATAAAATTGGCTTTCAAAATTCAATATACATATGCATAAAACCAAAATTCAAAATCTGGTTACCACCTCACCGGATCTCATACACTACACTAGATTTCTAAATATGGTTCCCTTATCAAACCACCATAACTGGATATTGAAATCCACTTACAAACCATAAAATTTCAAATAACATCAGCTTTTGAAATCCTGTATACACATGCATAAAAATAGATTTCAAAATTTGGTTACCACTTCACTGAATCTTATACACTACACTAGATTTCTAAATATGATTCCCTTATCAAACCACCATAATTGGATATTAAAATTCGTTTACTAACCATAAAATTTCAAATAACATCTGCTTTTAAAATCCAGTATACACACATGCATAGAACTAGATTTCAAAATCCAATTACCACCTCAATGGGTCTCATATACTGCACCAAATTTCTAAATTTAGTGTCTTATCAAACCACCATAACCAGATTTCATAAAGTGATTAACTATCTAGAAAACCGGATTTCATAAATTAATTAACTATTTAGAATACTAGATGTCAAAATCTATTTCACCTCCATTATCTACTCCCAAATCACACCATTCTTAGAATAAAAAAGATTTAAAAGAAGAGATGGACCAAAGATTGGACAAAGGAGTGGAGAGAATGGAGGTTAATTGTGTGTAGTTGAAAATGAAGAACAAGATGCAAATAAGGAGGTTGGAGATGGTGGAAGGAATGGGTGAAAAAATAAACGACATGCAGGATGTGGGTAGAGGGGTGGGTAAATAAGGAGAGTAAATTAGGTTTTCACCTAGGCAAAGTCAAAGACCATTTCTGACATTTAAAAAAAAAAATTTGAAGTGCAGGAAAAAGTTCCCTGATTCTTGGGAATCTACATATTAGACATAAGATGAAATGTTGGACCCTACAAGTGAAACATTATTTTTCGAAATTATTCTTCCTGCACTCCATTATCACTAACTTCGTTTTTCATGTGCATTTTTCATGTTAACGTAAAAAGACTTAAATACCCCTCTTTCGTTGCATTACAGTACCATTGACCTTGTTATCATGATTGTGTAGTGTTGGCTGCCGCAAAGAGAAGACACATTAGAAAAGAAAGTTCGTTTGGGAAAATTCATTACAAAATGCATTTTATGTGTTCTTGAAAATTCATTAAAAAAACTATCACATGTTTTGGAGAGTGTTTCAGAAATTATGTTCGAGAAAGTTTATTACAGAATATATTTTAGGTGTTCCAAAAAAATTATTTCCGAAATTCCGTTTCAAATACAAATATCTTATTCCATATATTTTATTCTAGAAATCCGGTTTCAGAAACTATGTTCCAGAAATTTCATAAAATTGTCCGAGAGTCACTATTACAAAAGGTAAATGGGTCATTTTAAAAATTATAAGACTGCAAATAGGAATTGAGTGTGCAGTAAGAAAGAGCATAACCATTGAAAGTGATCAAAGATCACTTTGCCAACAAATGGAGCACCACATGCAATGCAACTAACTACCATCACAACAATTAGCAAAAGAATTTTGTAGTAGGAACAACATAATCTATTACGTAATCGTTACAATAACGATTCTCTTTTTCTCTTCATATCTTGCAGCTACAGCTCATCATTACATAACTTGTACCTCAAGTTTCTGCTTTCAAACATCCTTTTTGCTTTTGCCATTTCTAATTGTCTTTTCCGAGACACAAGCTAGCGGTGCAACTAATAATTACTCACAAGCGGTGAAGACAAAAGCAGATTCCTTTTCTTATATTCATTAACCTTCCTCAATTCACCTTTAGAAAGAAATTTGAGTAATTTTACATGAACAGCATGTAAAATCATAAACAATTGCATAATTCATTTTGAGTTTTGAAAGAGCCACCGGAGATATGGTCCTCCATAACAAGCACTGAGCACAGGGTATTGGATGTGCTTTCCAACAGAATTCATAGTCACTAGATAACTGAAATGGCTACTTGTTCTATCCCTGGACCATCCATCACATGACAATCAACTTCTTGTCAAAGTTTTCATAAAATCAAATGTTTACACGAGAATTCACAATGAAATGTGCAAAATAGGAGGAAGGTAGGAATGTACATGTAAACGAAATTACAACATGATTTAAAAAATTAAAAATGCCCATCTTTGATTTCTGTTTCGGGGTGAAGAGAGCCCTTCAAATGTTATTAAGCCACCACTACATGGTGCTAAATTTCCTAATCTGATATATGCCCTATGAAACTTGTCCTTTTTTTCCAACCTCCTGTTTCATGCACGTTCTTCAACTATCTCCAATCCTTGCACGTGCTTCTCTACATCTACGCCTCCTACCGGAACGACCCAATAAAACTCTGCCGCCACCATGGCGTTGGAGACGACTAAGCAAAGATACACCACCACCATCACCTTCATTGTACCTGCCCTCATTATCATTGTCTTCATCTGAAATATCCAGCACGTCAGTCACATTCTGACCTGCAACCCTGTTGGTGGTCAGCTCGGGCCTTAGCCGCCTACCAAGGTTGTTAATTTCATTCCCTTGACGGACTGCATGCAACAAGAGGAAGAAATTCATTGCCTCAATACCCATCTGAAATCTTCCATTTCTTTCTGCATTACCTGCACCCTCTTCTTCATCTGTATCAGATTCATTATGGTGACCTTCTATAACATAATCTCCAAAAACTACTGCCCCAGGCATTGCCGATGTTACTGTGCTGATAACATCTTCTCTTTCACGTTCCCACTCAAGCCATCTCCATTTCTGTTCATCAGCAGGATCCACCATCCGAGGGCGTGCCGAGGGATGCTCTGCACGTACATGCTTCCTCAACTCCTTATAGTTCCCCACATATGAGCATCCATCCTGCATGCAGCCTCTTTTCTTAGCATTGAGGAAATCCCGAACATGTTCCACGACTGTCCAACCTTTCACCTGCCCCCTGCACAGAGGACACGCAAGCTCTGTGGCTTCGCTCTTGTCAAGAGACAAGTTTGTGTCTTGTAGCACACTTGCAGTGCCTTGCACAGGTTGCCCATTAGATGAAATTACTTTAGTATAAGCTTTCTTGTACTGATCAAGGCAATTGGAATAACGAAAGCTTGTTCCACACATATAGGGACGGCAACCCTTGTCATGAGAAGAACAAAGAAGAAGAACAGCATTGTGTGGATATTCCATACACACAGAACATGTTACATCTTCCCACTCTTTCATTTCCAAAGCCTTGGAACATTTCTTTTGGCACATGTCTTCACAAATATCCCTTTTGCAAGGGGCTAGTGGATATGGAGTCATTCTGAAGTGACGAGAAGCAATCCTGTGCCTTCCCCTGCTACCTTTTGCCATTTTCAATATTCCAACAGAACCTGGAATTTAAAAGTCCAGGATGTTATAATGGAAACTCTGCATAAATCGATCCAGACACATCAGGTTTTCAAACAACAAACGCATTCATATATTTTTCATGTAATCTTGCAGAAATCAGTCGTTGGATTTAAAAATTATTCAAAATAAAATAAAACGGTCTCTAGTTGCAATTGTGTGGGTATACCCACAATGCTTGTAAGCGTTGACAAACAAGAGATAAAAAATGATGACCAAACCAGTATTTCCTCCAACTGTCATGTTCCCCATGAAAGCTGAACAAGAATGAACAGAAAACCTGGTTCTTCCACACATTCCACAAACATATATTTATTCATTTTCTGCAGTGAACCTCAACCCATTGCAGTAGTAAGGTGCTTTTCGGTTTTATAAAAAAAAATATATTAGAATGGAGAGTAGACTCGTTACAGAGGATGTCACCAAGATAGAAGAACTTGTCTTCCTGAAGAGCATCTCCAACGGGATTTGCTTGCATGAGTTCCTTATTAANAAAATAATACTGTAAACATGAAAATATTATTTTTCATCACAATGACCTCATGTAAGAACCTCCCGCTGGAGATACTCCAAGATGCCTACATACTATTTAGTCCCCTCATTACAGACAATGTCACCTAGTTTTGTCTCATTCGGTTCATCGTAAAAGGTGATCTGACCGTCAGACCATTGTGCAAAATACTTGTAACCAAGTTTAGTGCATAAGTTTATCGTACCAGCACTTATATTTCTACTCACTAACCAATTCNACCAGTGCTTAAGTACTATATGTTTTGAGGGAGTAATGGAACCATGTACACTCAGACCCAATGAATATTGAGTTTGAAGAAGATAATCCTAAACAAGGTCATTCTCCAATNGTGGTATGAATTGAAACCTAAAAGAAAATAATCATCCAGAACTCCCATCAAAGAATCAACATTGGTGATCTTATCCTTCAAATTTCAACAAGTTACTTTTATTTTATGTATTCTAGATCAAGCTGCAAGGCACTATGTTCTAGCCAAACTATTTTAACTATTCATCATAGACTTCAAAANTAGTAGCTGAAATGTAAAGTNTGCTCAAATAACCCNATATTTTGAACANNCTCCTATTATTTGACCAGAATTTTATAGGAAATAACATAATTTTGTAGGTCTTCCTATTTAATGAATCTCAAGAATGCATTAAAAAGAGTGTGCAANAGCGTCTTCCTAGNAGTCCTCTCAGCTATTATACAACAAAATATTGGGTATAGAAACAAAGGCACTTGTTCATATTGNTGTATACATCTATATACATATACCAAAAATCAATCCTTCCATCCCCTTTGAGTTATCCTTCTTTTACTGATCAGCTACTTCAAAAAGGAAAACATCAATAAAAAATGCATACATAATACTTAAATCAGCTCTTTGAAACACAGTACTTTGAACTTTGAACCACTCATTGAACACTTCCAAAAACAGTAGCTGCAAAATTGAAATATCCAGTTTATAATTTACTCCTTTATACANGAGTTAAATTATTATATTTCAAGAATGACTGTGGTCATAACATCCTTACCAAATACAGAANGAAAGAAAAATTGTGCAATTCAGGGTCAAGGATTCTTTCATAACAATACAAGGGCATCTCTGCTAGTCAAACATTAAAAACTACTAAATGGATGACCAACCCAAAACTAGAATGGCAACAGACAAATGAAACACAGCTAGAGATAAACGCAAGAAGTTCAATCAAGTAGAAGATATGATATGATGCTCCTCAATACTAAGGCTAAAACTTTCCCAAGTANGTTTCCATAATTAATTCCAAAAAGTTGATAGACAATAAATGAAACTCTAACAACTGTAGATTGATTTACTCAAACAAGCATAAAAACTCCTGACAGCAAATAACAGGAAAAAAGATTTCCTTTAGCTTATAGCAATACAACATGGACCTTTAAATTTCCTTTAAACTTACAGTGCTATTAGATCTANGAGAATCTATTATTTCTTTTTTATAAGAGATTCATTATATAGGAGAAATAACAAAGAATTAGCTGATGAAATATCCAATTAGAAGATGCCAGAGAAATGCACTTTTCTATTTAAATCAACGTTGCAATCATGCAATATCATAGTAAACCATATTTAATTTTCCTAGTTTGNTAGTATTATTAGAACTTGAAAACAGTTGAGACAGGTTCATGCTGGGGCCCAGGTGCCATGATACCAATTTCATTTCAGTTAGGATAACAACCNAGAGAAGACTTCAAGTCAATTTAGCATTACATTATGTGTCTGTCGAAAATATGACTGGNAGTCCTNTTCCACTAGCAAATTCGCATATGAACAAAAATAGTTCTGACAATCAAGTGACATCATACATTCACACTATAAAATTCATTTAATTAAGTTTACTCATGCTACAAAATTGACTTCAGAAAACTTAACAATCTCTTGAATGGGAAGAGTACAGATTCTAAATGAATTAAACNAACTCAATAATGATGCNTTCTTTACAAAAAACAACAAAGCTTTATAATTGAACTTAAGAAACATCATCAAAAATTTATTTTTCTTAAATCAAACTTAATACAGCAAAAACACATGCCAAACATAACGAAGTCAACACACTGAAGAATAGATCAGTGCCCCAATGGACTAAGCACTCAAAGCAATTGAATCACATATAAAACAAAACAGAAAGGCAACTGCCGAAACAGCCTCATTGGCCAACAAAGAAGCCTCACATTC
Source organism: Vigna radiata var. radiata (assembly GCF_000741045.1). Classification (NCBI taxonomy): domain Eukaryota; kingdom Viridiplantae; phylum Streptophyta; class Magnoliopsida; order Fabales; family Fabaceae; genus Vigna; species Vigna radiata. The sequence goes on along the minus strand of NW_014542925.1, from coordinate 636,706 downwards.
TGATTGCTGAAAACAAAGCAAGTCATGCATCAAACCACCGCGAAGGATTAGGGAAAAACTCACCAGCTCACAATCGAAGTAATTTAGTGACCAACGAACTCGTTTGCAAAACCAAAGTGCACCTGGCCACAATTAAGTGAATTTAAACAGCAAGAGAGAAACTAAGGAAAGAGATTATTTATACAAGTCGTGTCAGAAGGAAACAACGTGGAGGTAAGGGGCAACCGCAAGCAAAGACAACTAACAAAGCAACATTATTATAATATTAAACCAGAACATGGAGCTAAGGTAACAAGCACATGACGCTAAACTTTAGCACCCATCTTACAGATCCAATCAACCCACTTAAAAAATAATTTTATTTTAAAACTAAGAAAACAAATGGGGACTAAAACAAAACTGCATATCTATTTGGGAACAGAGAAAACAAAGGAAGATGGGATTTTGAGCAAGGAAACACAACCACTTAGGTACCTTATCTGTTCTTCTATTGACGGTTAAAATAACTAGGTTAGGTCAGCAAAAATAAGAATGTCGAGATTTAACATAAACGGATCGAAAAATAGGCAAAGGGGAAAACAATTAACATAGATATTAAATTAAATTGAAGCGATAATTGAAACGATGGAGGAAGTGGGGGGATTGTGTTCGTACCTGACGGCTAGGAAGAGAGTGATAATGGAGGAAAAGAAAAGGATTTTGAAGGGATAAACATAGGAGAGAGAAAGGAATAAGGTTCTCTAGCAAAGGATCGAAAGCAAAGGCGAAGGAATCGAGAGGGAAATTGAAGGGCAAACAAGTTTCTCTCTCATATCATTTCTCATGTTTTAGAGCGAGAAAGTTGAGAGTCTAAAAGATGGAGTCATTTCTACGCTACACAAACAACACAATAAGCATCCTCCAACCTCTTCAATACGCCCTTCTCTAGCGACTGTGCGTCACGCTCGTCTCAACGTGACGACGTGCCACAAAGTGCGCCTTCACGTGCTTTCTCATGTTACCAAATCGAAAGAAGAAACCGGCATATTCCCTTGTACCATTTTTTAACTCCTAATTTTTCTTTTTTACCAAAAATAAAAATTATAAATACCTTCAAAAACAATAGTGACATGTTATATTCATAAATTTTTAAAATTTAATTAATTTTTAAATTTCTTTTAAAATTTAAGTATTTTAATTAAATTTTTACTAATTTTTTTTTATTAAATATTTCAAGTTTTGTATTTTTAATTAGATTATTTCGATATAATAATAACGTAATTGTTATTCTGTTATTTATTTTAATTATTTATGTTTTTAATTATTAATATAAAATTCTATGATCAGTATAAAGTAATGTTACGATTAATATAAAAATAAGCTACCTTTATTAATTTAGTTGAAAATTTGTTAAATTATAAGAATAAATCTCATTATTAATATTGATGACAAAAAATATTTTTTATCACTATAACTAATATGTGAAAACTAATGAAAAATATAACTATCTTATCATTTAACAAAGTTTTAATGAAATTATATTAATAGGAATATAATTTCTTAACATGTAAAGTAGATAAACAAGACAACAAAGACAGCAATATAATATGACACATTAATTAGTTAAAAAAATTTAAAAATATGAACTCAATCCAAAAATATAAGACAATAAATAATTAATGTACCATTTTTTTTATAAAAATTTAATTGAAAATAATACTCAAATTTATTATGAAATTAAAATTTAATTAAATTTTGTTAATAAGAATATTATGGTATATGTAGATTCGCCTTAGGATTAAATTCATTTATTAAATGTGCAACTATTAAAATACTTCATTTTAAAATTAAAAATTAAAAGATAATATTGTCATTGGAAAAAGTACTTCATTTTAAAATTAAAAATTAAAGGATAATATTAGTTAGGGAGTGTGAAATTTTAAAATTAAAAATTAAAGGATGATATTGTCATTTGAGTTTCTTGTGCTTCTCAAGATGTTGTTGGTATGTTAATTTAATATGATTGATGTTTATGCTTGAATTGAATTGTGTGGTTTGATAATTGAGTTAAATTTACTATTTGGATTATTATAATTGAGAAAATTGAAGAGCTAAACAATTGAAAAAATTAGTATAAGTTTTAATATATAAAAACTATATTAAACCAACTCTTGTAAAAATGAATACAAATTTGAATAATTGATCATGTCCGAGTTTACTTAAATCACAAGTTTGAGTCTGTTATCAATTGGTATAGCATTCACTAGTATTAGTTGAGCATTAAGTGCAAGTTTGGTTGTGCAAGTGTAAGGACCTTATTGTTTCCCTTTTTGCTTTAGACCGTTGAACACCCCTTTTCATCGCTGGGTGTCTAGTTTTGCAAATGCATTTGCGTTGAGCAGTAACCAGACACAGCTAAGCGAAATCTTGCATTGCAGGTGTAAGACCCATGAAAAATATTTATTTTAATAAATAGTAGTAAATTTTAGTATTATTATTAGTAATAATAATTTTAATGAATAAAAAATATAATTAATTAAAAAAATTATGGTTAGAAATTAAAATTCATGATAAAAAATTATAATAATTTCAGAAAGAGGGGTTCAAAATTTTGAGAATCTATTTCAGAAAGTTTTGTAAAAAAAAATAACAAAAAAAATAATAAAATAAAAATGAATAGTAAAAAAATGTGAGTAGTGCCCAGTGGATAAGGCATCCTACGAGGCATTGAAGAAGCAGATAAGAACATTGGGTGATGGATGATTAAAATATTATTTTTTAATAAAATAATATTTTAAAAAAATGAATAGTAAAAGTTTTTGGCTATAAATAGCCAAGGGGGAAAGAAGGATTCTACACAAGAAGAAGCGAAAATAAGAGAGAAAGAGAGAAAGGGAGAGAAAGAAATAATTAGGAAGAAATTTTGGTTGCAAAGTGAGTAGAGATTTTAGAGGATTTTCAGGGGAACAACTTCTAAGTAGGAAACTAAGTCTGGAAAAGAGGTAAGGGGAGCTAACTTTCCTAAGTTTTTATATTATGATAAAATATTTTTGTATAACTATTCATGTCTTGAAATTTTATGCAATTACTGTTAATGAAAAACCTATGTGCTTGTTGTATAACTATTTTAATTTCTGTGTTAATAGTATATGTTGTTGTTTTGAATATGTGAATAAGAAATTTGTTAATAACAAGTTGAGGGACACTTTGACAAGGAAAGACCTAGTACTTAAGTTGTCCATTGTGACACACCTCTCTTTTCTGGAAGTCTACTCGATGTGTTTTAACTAAATTCTTATTAAACAGATTACATTCTGCTGATTTTATTTTGTACAATACTCAATTGATATGAAATCCGTGTTGAATGTATTATATTATGTTGGATGTGAAATTATGTATTTGAACATAGTAAGAGTTTGGTGGAGAGTGAGAAATCCTTACCGAAGATCCACCTTGGGAACTTGGACAGAGTAGGAAGGATTTAGCTTCGGTGGTTGTATTTATATCCAAAGATCCAGTTTGGGGGACAGAGTAGGATAAGGTAATCGAGCTAACAAGTAGGTGCATCCATATCCGAAGATCCACTTTGGGGGACAAAGTAGGATATGATGTATCTGAGTAAAGTACCACTGCAAGTGTAAAACCTACTAAGAGTTTGATATTCATACGATTATTTGAATGGGTTGAGTTTTTTATGATTATGGTATGTTTATTGTATTATTAAGTGATTTGACTTATAAGTTAGAAATTATGTTACTAATTTAAATATACCATGTTATTTTGTTGCATTAGCTCACCCTTGCTTTATTTGTTGTTTGGTTGTTATTGTTGTGTTGTGTGTTTTCTCTCCACGATGATCATCCAGTGGGTGTGAGCAGAAGGTAATGAGATGCCAGTGGAACAGGCGTTAGATGGAGGATCAACTAGTGCTTAGCTTATATGGAGGAGATCCTTGTTTTTAATCGTTTTAAGTTTGGAATGTATTAAGTTTAAAATTTGAGTGGTAGTTTGTATAAAATTGAGTAAAACTTTTATTCCTCGTTTCTATGACTGTTCTATCATATCAAGGATGTAATAACTATATTATAGTTCAATACTATAATTATTGGGATGTTACAGCAGGTGTGGAGCAATTTAATTCCCGATTGCTGAACGATAGATAAGTGTCACCAGGTGCAACTTTTTGCAAGACGATTGGCATTGAGCGTCAAGGCTAGGGTTGAGCACCACCTTTTATGAGAAGTCTAGCATTAAGTACCACCCTTAAGTGTTAATTTGTATATTTAATTTTTGTTTTTTTCTTGGTTGTTTAGTATTGATATATATAATCTTTAAGTGTGCTTGTGAGTATGATAATTTTCTGTGTGGGAACGAGGATTTTGTTATGGATATGTGTGGTATGATTGTTGAGAGAATTTCAAGGTCAAATTCTTTTTGGTGATGATGTTTAGTGTATGCTTTGACATATGGAAGTTTAGAAAGGAGGTATCTTGATATACTATCAATCATTCAACTCATATAGAGAGGAATGTTATGGGGGGAGAGAATGACAAGAGATCCTAGTCCATGGACTTTTTAGTCTTAGGCGCGAAAGGGACTAACCTTGTGAATAGTAAGGTGATAACCATATGTTTATGACTCTGGAGAGTATAAATATTACTTCAAGTGCACACCTACACTGACACCCTATGTCAAAGGCATGTGTTTGGATAATTAAGTCTAGTATCAATTGTTTATGTGTGTTTATATGAGATATTCTATTTTATTAATTTTTAGTTGATATTTAATATGACTAACTATCTTATGATGTTTCGTTTGTTCACTAGCTTTCCTTGTCTTTTCTTATGTGTTTTGTTTTCTTTTGAGATGATCAATTTCCAGTGTGAGAAGATAGTGAGTCAAGGGATGATATGTCTTTGGTGGAAGGAGATGATGCAACACAATAGGTGGTTGTATATAAGTTTCTTGCTTTTTGAAAAACTCTTATAGTTTTTGTTTGGTGTGTACATATATTATGATGAATAATTGTATTAAGGTTATATATGTTTCCTAACTACTTGTTGTGTATTATCAAATTTTTAACGTTTTACTCAATAGTTTTATACTATTAAATGAGATGTTACAAATATTTCCTAGTGTGATGAAAGTGATGAGGAGTAAAATAGAGAAAAGAGACCACAAAAGAAAATGGAAAAACATTGAAAAAGAGAAGAAATAGTGAGTTTGAAAATTTTATCAAGAGATAAAAGTAAAATTACATTGGGTTAGGTTTATTTATATTGGAAAACAAAACTAAAAAAAATAGAAAATAAAGTAAGAAAAAAAAACTAGTCTTTTAAGGAGTACAAAACAAACATCTTTAGTTTGGAACAAATATTATTTAACACACCTTAAGATAGAGTTGTCATTTTAATTTGAAACTCCAATGCCAACCCTGACCCTTCTTTAAAATATACCATATTTTCTTGACCCACGTTTCAAAGGGCTTTTTCAAAACGCCTGACCCCAAAAGCCCTGTGAAAGGGATTGATATTGGGTTAGGATCGGGTCAGCCCCTTGACCCAAAAAATAAATTTATTAGCAGTCTCACAACTTGTTTTTCTGCAACCATTTCCTTCACATCAAAAATAAATTTTTTTCTAGGATCATTCTCTTACAATATAAAATATATAGAATAATATAAAGTATGTATAGTGAACTCTTCTTAAGAAAAGTTAAGATATCATATCAAAACCATATCATATCTTTATTAATGTGGTAAAAGAGATTAATCGCGAATACACAATAGTAAATTAAAGAAAATACACACAAGAAGAAAAAAAACACATTAAGAAAGAGAAAAAAAAGTAAGTTTGAAAACTTTATTAAAAGGTAAAGTAAAGGCTTACACTATTAAGCTTATATTCAAAAACAAATACAACTAAAAACAGAAAAGCTAACAACTATTGAAATGTTTGATAATTTATCCACGATTTATTTTAATCGTCACTACTTTTCAATAATTTTTATTAATATTTGTTTTAAAACATAAAGGTAATTAGTGCTTATGCTTTGTTTCTACGATTGATTTAAAAGAGTGAAAAATAATAGATTTGAAAGGAAAAAGAGTGGAAATTTGAGAGAGTGAAAAATAATAGATTTAAGAGCAAGAAGTGTTGGAAGTCCCACATCGACTAGAGATAAAACCAACTTATAATATATAAGTGAGGTGCAAACCTCACCTTACAAGTTGGTTTTGTAGGATTGAGTTAGGCTTAAAACTCACTTTCTATTATGGTATCAGAGTCAGGTTAGAGCCTATCCTAGCGAGTTCTAAGTGGACATCTTTGTTTCCACCCATTGTCTATCGACTAGAGATAAGATCAAATTATAATATATATATATATATATAAGTGAGGTGCAAACCTCACCTTACAAGCCGATTTTGTAGGATTGAGTTAGGTTTAAAACCCACTTTCAAAATATTACTGATATTATATGAATAATTTATATCTACTACTTTTATCTTTTTACTTTTATTTATTATTGTATATATAAAAATATAATTTTAAAATATTAAATAATAAATATGAGTACAAAATGGAGATTTATTATGTATCATTATAAATATTTAATAAGAAATATATTTTTAGGTGAAACAAACTTTATCTTCCGATAAACAAAAGTAAATGCACTATATTTTTTGCAAATATTTAAAATTAAATCATTACTACAAACTATGTTCTTAATTAATTTAATTTAGTTATGAAATAATTTTCTTAGACAGTATTTTTCAACTCAGAAACACGTGAGAAAAACAAAAACATTAATATACAAACAAAAATAAAAGTTTAATAGCCAATTTTAGCTCTAGTTTGTTTGGCAAATCTCAATTTAGTCCATTGTTACAAAAGTGTTTGAAATGGGTCCTTACTTTTAAATTTTTGAGTCAAATTAGTCCCTTCCGTTAAATATAACCTAACGGAGTTAACAGGGTGATGATGTGACAGAATACAGTACTAACGTGTTATTTTATAGATGTATTTGTGCTTACGTGTCAATTCCTTCCTCTCAACCTATCTTCCTCATCTTCTAATTTCTTCCTCTCAACCATCCTCTTCCAATTTCTTCCTCTCAACCCTCCTCTTCACCATCACCAACAACGTCACCATCACCACCCCCAAAACCGCAATCGACCCAATAACAACCCCACTCAAAACCTTCCACCTTCCTCCTAAATCCCTCGCTCGGGACCCTAACATGCAAAACCTCACTCTCACCATCAATGATTAAATTCTGAAAATCCAAAAATGAACCAGAAAATTTCTTGCATAGCCTACTCCGTTTTTCAAAACTCAACCCAACGCACCCACAATCATCCAAGCACTCACGCTCTCAAAAGCTTCTAGATTTTCCCTTAAACAGACTCATAATCCTGAATCCAAACCTCACAGCTCCAAGATCTTCAAACCCATCATCCCCATCACACTCGGCATCCACACAGTGACAACCTTGACAGTAGTCAGCAAAACCCCACCCATGACCATCCAAAGGCTCAAACCCACTTACACATTCACAAATGTTGGATGTTTCCCCAGTGCAAACCCCGAACCCCCGCAAAGTCCCCGAACCTGGCACAGAGTCTCCGGCTTGAACCAAAACATCTGCTACGACCCCGATTGGTTGTTCCACGAGTACTGCTTCTTCCCGAAGGGCTCCAGGCGAAACATCGTAGATGGTCGGAAGCTTGTCTCGATGGCGCGTTTGGAGAAACTAAAGGTCGCAGCGGGGGAGAACGACGCGACGAAGTGAAAGGCATCGAGAAGCAATCACTCAGCGCACGCAACACCATCTTCTCCTTCACCGCTTCGTCACAGCTTCACCATCGCGCAAACAACCAACACCAGACCTTGGGTCTCGCTATCGCTCGCCCTCAGCCGGTCGCAGTGACTGTTGTCAATGCCATTCACGCCAGAGACATCGCATCTCCCACCGGCTTCTTGTTCTGTCAGTGAGGTTGTCGTCGTTCACCGAGATCTTCGTCGTCATCAATGGCGCCGAATCTGGAGCTCCCCTCTCGACTCTGTTTTCCCTGTTTCCCTCTCTTAGTGAAGAGGAGAACCCTATCTGTTTGGTTTGCAAAGAATGAAACTCTAAAAGGGTTTGGGCTCTAAACCAAACAATGTTTGGATTTCCATTTTTGAATCATTTAGGTGGGTGAAGATGATTTAGGACTGAATTGTGCTGAATTTATCCCTAATTCAAAAAATCCTTTCTTCTCTAATTAATCAACACGTAAGAACGTAAAAAAGTATATTTTGACACGTAACCAATATGTACTGCCACATCATCATCCTATTAACTTAGTTAGGTTATATTTAATGGAAGAGACTAATTTGACTCAAAAATTTAAAAATAAGGACCCATCCAAACACTTTTGTAACGATGGACTAAATTGAGATTTACTAACCAAACTAGGGAGAAAGTTGACTATTAAATAAGTAAAAGTATTGAACTACGTACATAAAAGATTAAAATATCTTTTAAATTTTATTTTATCTAATCTTAATGACTTAAAACTTAATATTTATATTATTTTTAATTTTAATTTTATATATTTATTTAAATTTACATACATACAAAAACACACACGCGTACACACACCCATATGATCTGACCCACCACAGGTTGGTCACTTAGTGAGTCAATTCAACTTGGCTCATTTATTAGCGAGCTAGAAAAATTTAAACTCGGCCCGACCCACCATGGGTTCACTCACTGGTTTACTTAATTGCAATTTTTTTTAAATAAAAAAATTACAAACTTTCTATAATTCAAATCTAAACAAATTTCACTCTCATGTTTTTAATTAATTTTGAAAATTGGAAACTTAAATATTTTTTTCAAGTAAAAAAAATAAATATCTTTTTATAAAATTAGAATTAAATTTTAATAAAATAAAATAAGGGAAGTGGGTTGGTGGGCCAACCCGGTCCACCATGAGTTCAACCCGCATAGTCAGTTTTAAATAAACTGGGTTGAAATCTAATCCACATAAAAAAAATACAAATTTTTCAAATCCAACCGACCCGAACCCATGGTGGGTCTCGGGCCGAATTGGTCCACGCATTGTGGTCCATTTTGACAGTTATATATATATATATATATATATATATATATATATATATGTGTGTGTGTGATAATAAAACAAAAATGAGAGCTTACTAGAAAAATACCGGTTTTTCTTTGACGTAACATAAATTCAATAGCTTTAATTAGAAATCGTGATAATTTTATTTCATTGTTACTCGTTGGAACACACGTACACCAATATATGAGTATTCACATTTTTATAAAATACGAAAATTAAAAAATAAAAAAAAATGAATTATAATATATATTTATATATGTAATAAAAAAACAAATATAGAAATGGATAGGTTTTACATCTTAACATGGATTATCTCATAAAAATGAAGTGCGACTCAGTGAACTTAAGCAAATGTTGTCATTATAACGTAATATTGTTCCGCGTTGACCGGAATGCGCTGTCTTTACTCCTTCACTCTCCAAACACTTGTTTACTTCCTTTCTATCCAACTTGACTTTTAATATTATTATATAACCATAAAAGCTTTCTACTTATATATCTTTTACAAATTTTACTATAACTTCATCCATGTTAATTTTCGTGAAAGAAAAAATAGACACAATTTTACATATGATGTGAAAATGTCATGATTCATTATCTTTTTACACCCTTATGGATACATAAACCTTCGGATGTAGCTGCAAATAGTGAAAGGAGAAAAGGAAATTAAAAAGAAGTAGCTAATTTAAATGATAATGCTTGAAGATACAGTATGCTACTTTCCGTAAAATGCTATTGTAATCTTTAATAATTGAATTTTTTTTTTTACGCGTGCGTAGGCAAAATGTTAGAAATCCTGAATTTCAGAAATTTGTCAAATTGTGGCACTAGCTTGTTTTGGTCTTTCCCTACCAATGACTAGCAAGTCAACACATCCAGTATTTATTGTGTTTGCAACTACCATACTTCCCACTACAAACACCACCGAACTTATACAACATTTTTCTTTTCTTTCAAAGTTTGCAACTTGTTACTGATAGTTGAGACTTGACATTGATGATTAGAAGTATGAAAATAATAAGTCAGTACAACTCTTTTAAGTTGACTCACCACCACAAATCGAGTTAAAATTATTAATTTAATCATATTCACTCTCTCATGAATAGCAAATTTTAAAATCCAACTCAACCTACCCTTTTAATTCTCTTAACTTAAACTCATTTTACGTGATGATTAAGTGAACAATTTCTTTTGATACATGTAAATAAAAGTTTACACAGACACCCATAGCGGTGTGGTAATTATCAAAATTTGATATATATCTAGAAATAGCCACATAAAACAACAATATTACAAAAGAGTATAAATACAAGAGAGTGGGGAGAGTGGTGCTGCAATTATGTACTGTTTAATTGTTCTAAGAGAAAAAAGTGGAAAATTTCTACTTTATAGCACAATGCTTGCACCTGCCCCCTTTCCTATCTATTTACATGTTGATTGGATGAGCAGAGAATGAGGTGATGTACAATTTTTCCGCAAGAACATGAGCTCCTGGTAGAATCTATGAGTAGGTGCAACATGATCAGATGACCAACAACTGTACTTGGCCATAGCAACGTCATGGTGGGCACTTCTGCCTCCTAGTTAAACAAACAACAATCATGTCCTCTCAATACTCTATTTCCCAATTTAGTAAGAAGAAGATCCACATTGTTGGATTACAGAGCCTTTGCTCTCTCATTTTGCATAGAGGTCAAACTTATACCTCTGTGAGACTCTGATAATGATGCATTCTCCCTCCATGAATTCACCATGGGATCAGCATTCAAGATGTCTGCAAACCCATTAAACTTGTCCTGGACATTCCACCAGCAGACCCAAGATGTGTATGGATAAACTTGAACTTCCCAGTGCCAGTTTCGGTGGTCATTTAGAACTCTGATAATTATGACCGATACATATTCCTTTGAGGAGAAGCAAAACTTAAGGGAGACAGTAATGTTCTCCTTAGAAATGGGTGATCCAATAGCTGAGCTGCAGTTGGACGTTTATTTGGGTTAATTTGTAAGCATTCACGAATGAAATCTTGGGCATCCTTAGATAAATAATCCGGAATGCTTGGAAGTTCACCCTTGCCAATCCGAAATAATGCTTGCATCTGTTGCGACAGAAAAGACATTTAGTTTAGATACAGTATCACCAGCTATCCAATTGCCTACGGTCTCTATAAATCAATTAATGAAAAATAGGAAAGTAACAAACTTAAGATTATGAACGATAAGTTAAGTGTTATTTATAATACATACTCCTTCCAAATCCGAATAAGGAGGCTGGCGTGTCAACATCTCCAAAACTGTACACCCTAAGCTCCATATGTCGGCGGCTAACCCGTAACCACCTTGGTCCCTTAAGTTAACAACCTGTTAACCAACAATTTCAAGTTAAACCAGTCACACAAAAAGCTCACCAGTATAAACATTCATTTGCCGGTTCACTGAAGCATATCTCAGAAATCACAAATGGATGGAAAAACTGTAGTTTCAAGATTATGAATCTGCACTCTGGCACATTTGGAATATGTACGACACACTAAAATTGAATTAGATAAACAATAAAAGTGCAGAGGCAAACCTCAGGGGCCATCCAGTAAGGGGAGCCTTTGCTTGATCTAACATCATTGAATTTTGTTGCCTGAGAAGGTTAAAGACCAAAAAAATATAAATTAAATGATTACAATTTACAAGCAACGTATTTAGATTGTGCACGATAAGAAGCTTAAAAGAGAAATTTAGCTTTGTTTAAAGTTACCTTTGCCAACCCAAAATCTGCAAGCTTGACTGCCCCACTTACATCAACCAGTATATTAGCACACTTGATGTCCCTTTAAAATTCAATATTTGAATTGAAATATTCAGAATATAGCAAATCAACCGCAATTCAAGATTTTTCACAAGTAAATTTCGAAGCACTGTGTCCAACTCTCTCAAGTTACTCTTCTTACACATCCCCATTTCACTTTGAAACTTTTAAATTCTTAGATTAAGTTGCAATAAGTTCTTAAATTTCCCATTTAACAAGACCCAAGGCTATTTCTAAAGGAAAACTTCGTTATGTTTGAAGTCAGACTATGATAATAAGTTCCAGTCCCAGTATACTTTGAAAACTAGATCATGCAAGACATGTCTACTTAATAAGCTCCAAATACACCATAGAGGCTGGATTGCTAAATGTCATGGTCATACACTTCGAAAGATATCTGTTCTCATCCAGTTTCAAGCCGGTATAAAATTCCAGTTAGTTGCACATATTTACAAACATAGACACATACACTGACAGTAGTTGTGAAGAACCCATTATTATCCAGAATATTTTTCCCTGTAATATTTAAACGAAACAAAAACATGTTGACCCTTTTCCACAAATCACTTTTAACATCAATAACCCAACCATAAAACTTACTCATGGAACTCAATCATATGATAGTTTTGTTATCATAGGCACAATTATTGCTCAGTATCATGATAGGAAATTCATCCAAGTTACCTGTGGACCACATTATGATCATGAAGATACTTCAAGCCACATAAAATCTGCCTTGTGTATGCAGAAACTTGGGAATCGTTTAAACGATACTTTTGATAGAGACTTGCTAATGACCCTTTTGACATAAGCTCAAGGAAGATATATAGTTTACTTTTGTCCTGCAAAATATCATATTCAAATGAAAATAACAAAGAGAATCAATAAAAACATAAGAAAAATAATTCGTTTAAAAATACAACAAAAAATTTAATAAATCCCTAATTTACTCTTTACAAAAATAATTAGAACCCCCGACTTGGTCTACAAAAGCTTAGTGACATACTGACATTAAACTGATTGGGGAATGAAACATTTTATGTTTTGTTGCATTTCATGTATGATTCCAAAAGAACGTTATATCTCATTCCCTCTTTTTTGTAACATAATGGCCTCATTTCCTCCTTCCACATACATATTAGTAGAAAAAAGCAATTTGTTAGACTTGCCACAATTCCCAAGATGCTTAATGAACAAAGTGATTTTCAGACAAGTAAATGTTTATTTACCCAAGTGATGGAAACGCAAATGTTCTTCCTAGAATTCATATTCTTTCAGAATAAAAGAGACTTGCTTCCTAGACAACACAGCATACCTTGTCCGAGCCATAATATCGAACTATGTTTTTATGCTCAAATTTACTCAAAAGAGATATTTCCTGAAAGGAAGGCCAGAGACATCATATATAAGAATACTTCCATATAAGAATTAATGATTAAATCATAAGTCTTGATGAAAATTTTGGGTGCCCCAACCTGCTGAAGTTGGAAAATGCTCTGTTTTCCCTGATTACCTTCATCCAGCAAAGACACCTCCTTTACGGCAAAAAAGAATCCCTCACTACAGGTAAAGGAAATGAAAATGTTAACGCTATAAAACTAAAAAACCGGACCTCTGGATGGTCTGTTTGAAACAAGTTTGATAATAAAATAATTGGATTCTTTGTTTCTTACATAGGATTCCACTGCGGTATCTGCCTTAAAATAAATTTTGCAAACCAAATCCTACAAACGACCAGCACAAAGATAGAGCTGACACACCATTAAACCAGGTAAACCTACTTTCCAACATCTTCAACTCCTCCTTAATCCTTAGATAATTTCCAAAGAGTCTCCTGTCCTAATTTTGGAACCACAATAGTTGTGGTTTATCATATGCCAACTATAAAGAGTCACATTTCTAAAAGGAGATAAGCAACAAGACTAACTAGGAGGTCGTATCAAGTTATAAGAACTTCTAAAAGCTGACCAACTGATCAAAAGTGCATCTTAAGAAAAAGCTAAGCGGAACCAAAAATAGCCATTTGGTGATTAATTACTATACAATAGACATATATTCTTGCATGGTAAGTCAAATTCTCTAAGGGGGTGAAATATTCAAAGTTCTTATTGAGTGAAGTGTTTGCCTATATCTCTCGTCGAGTGGAATCTCCAATACAACCCCTAGTGTGAAACTAGGAGAAACTCAATAGTGAGTGATAGTATAAACTCACCAAACTTTACTATGATAGATTCTGAAAACTATCATTCCTTCTTAATCTAACTCAATCACGTAAAATTACGTAAAACTGACTTTAAGATTTACACTCATTTATATACTAAAATTTGGAAATATTTTATTCACTGTAATATATGTAGTGGGTTCTACATCACAACTCTTACAAATACAATTAAGCATGAAATGGTGCGCAAGAATTTATGAGCAATTATAAGATTTCATCAATAATATTTTCTGACTGCTGCACATTCTCTGCAAATTGAATGCAACCCGAGCGCAAAAATGGTATTTAAATCATGTCAACAACCATAAAGAAACTAAGGTCATCAGGGTTTCCTTGAAAGTGGAAGTTAGTCCAAACAACACCGACAAATAACTACTACCCCCAAACAGATATTAGAAGAAGGGTTTAACCCAAGTCATTAAATAAGCCACCAACTAATAAAAGAGTGAAGTACAAAAAGGGAAACACTTACTCAGTGAAGCCTTCATAGACGGTTCCGAAAGACCCATTTCCCAAGACGTCACCTTTTTGCCAGGAGGAGAAAGTCCGTCTGAACCACTCAAAGGAAAAGGAGGAAACAAAAGGCACAACCAGTTCATCCGGGGCGGCGGAAATAGAAACCGAACTAACCCTCTCGCCGCCAATGTCACTGTCATCATCGTGGGAAGTGGTGAAGGAACCTGAATCGGTGAAAAGCACGCTCCTTTCTCCGTTCCTCAACCTGCCGACACTACCCCTACCCGCGTCATGCTCCCCGGAGGACCAAGGGGAGGAACCCATAACGGAAACGTGAACTGAAACGACATCATCTTGGAGGGTAGTCGCAGAAGTAGCGGTGACGGAAAGGGGGTGGATCTCGGTAGAAGAGTGGATAAGCGCGTTAGGGGTAGGAGTGGGCCCGGGGGCCTTGGAGGAAGCAACGCGGGCCTTGCGGGCTTCCCAGTCTGCTGTTGGGATGGCGAAGTCTTCCGGGCCGGACAGACCCAAGGTCTGGAAGATGCGGTCGAACTCGCCGTCGACGCCGAAGAGGCGGAAGCTGGTTTGGCGATCGAAATGGGAGGAAGAAGAGGTTGAAGAAGGAGACGGCGGAGACGGCGGTGGTTGATAATTGAAGCCCTTTTTGGCGTTGAGTCGCTCCAACCGCGGCTGAGCCTGAGCCTGAGCCTGCTTCTTGGGCCGACGCCTCCACTCCATTGGCTCAGATGCTCCCAACTGAAAACGAATCTCTTCACCCACTTGATATTCCTCTACTTCTCTCTCTTCTTTTCCTTTTTAATTATTTTATTTCTTCCTATTTTTTATGGTCTTTCAGTCTTCTTTTTCTTTAATTATTATAATGAATAAACCAATCATACTGTTTTTATACCCTTTTCTTTGGCTTTATCTAGTTCCATTTTCACTACAACACTTTTTTTTAATCATAGTTTAGCTTTTTCAATTTTATTATTTTCATCTTAATTATTCAACCAATTCATGTAAACTAAAGATTTTAACAAAATAACGTTTAATAAATACAAATATAATATGTTCATATTTTCAACACGTTGCATGCATTCAATCTTTTTATCTATACCTTCTTCATTAATTACTTCGAAATTTAATGCGAAACATGACAACATCTATTTATTTAAGTGCTGATATAATTTACTTCACGACCAAGTCTTTACAGAAATTGTTTTCAAGAAAAAGAATAAAAATAAAACTATTAATTTATAAACTAAAATTAATTAATCGGTAATATATTTTATAGTTTTTTTTAGTTTTAACTTATGAAAAAAAATATCTATAAAAGAAAAATGTTTAGCATTGCGAATGGTGTTATGTCATTGAATTTGGAGGATGAGAAGTCAAATAAAAAAGGGGTAAAGTTTGAAATTTACGATAGTTAGAGTTTCTTTGAAATTAGCATATGATAAACAAGAAATACGCTGGATTTGGACGCATATGCAAAAGGATGTTTCCTCGATGATGGAAGGAAGCAGTGGCAGCCAGCGAAAAAACAGAAGAAAAAGCTTCAGAGTCTCTTTGTCATGATCTTCTTTTGTGGATACCCAAGTCAATGACATGGTCTTGTTTATTTTGATTAATAAATTTTCTGTTTATTTTTTTATTATATACTGAATTTTTAAATTTAGATTAAATAGGACGTGTCTAATAAAATTATTTTTAATTTTAAGAATGTAGGAATTGTGAGTTTACGTCATGTAACTATATATAAAGTGTCAAACTTTAAATTAGTTAATAATTCCTGATGGTATAATTATTTTCAAAATATGAATTTATTTTTGAATTTTGGGTTTATGAACTTTCACTCC
The DNA here is from genome assembly GCF_000741045.1 of Vigna radiata var. radiata. Taxonomy (NCBI): domain Eukaryota; kingdom Viridiplantae; phylum Streptophyta; class Magnoliopsida; order Fabales; family Fabaceae; genus Vigna; species Vigna radiata. Next base: position 620,262 of record NW_014542925.1, on the reverse strand, counting down.
ATCAATTTTTATAATTGTATAATTTTAGCGTTTCAAATTTTAATAATTGATGGATGTCAATTTGAAAACACTTTTTATAGTATCGAGGTCTCATGACTAAATCTAGAACATACAATGAAATAAGATTTATAAGTTTGAAGATAAAGCAAGTTTATGGTGAATTAGAACTATATTACAAAGAATCGCTTTTTTACAAGTGGATGAAGACTATTGGATTGATATGATATAAAAAAAAGGGAAACTTACAAAACAATAACTATTTACGGGATGGTTCTTATTTAGAATAGTAAGTTAATATCATTTTCTACTTTTATTTATGTAATTTTCAAGCTATGATGTGAGATTTAATGGTATTTTAGTGATGTGAAAATGGGTTAAAATTTGCACGTTAATTTAGTTTAGGTTTAATTATTTTTTTAGTCTTTAAGTTGGAGATTGAATTTCTATTTTATATCCGCTTTTAAAAGTGATGTTATTTGGTTTTCATATTATGAATTTTGTAAGAATTCGATCTCTTCCATTTTCTCTTTTCTCTGTATTTTCTGATACGGACAACTTTTTCTCTCTTCTCTCTTTTCTCTCTCTTGGAACAACAACATAAGAGAGCAGTGATACTTTGACTATTATATTCAATATAAAGAAATAATGACACTTTAATACTACAATTTTTTCTCACATTTAAATTACAGTAAAATATATCTAAGAGATTGTGTTTTATTAACATTTCACACAATTTAAATATTAGAATAAATTATAAGTATTTATAAACTTTGATTAATTGTATTATTAATATTTCGTTAATATACTTGTAAATTATAATAAAATAATATTAATAAAGAAATAAATTAATTTTAATATTGTTGAGTATACGATTTTTGTACTATAGAAATAAATAATTAAAATAAAATACTAAAAAACAAAAAAATAAAATAATTAAGTTAGCATTTTAATAATAATTATACTTTGTATTATAGTAAAATAAATAATTAAATAAATTAATTACTGTAATATATTTTTATTTTGAAATATAACTTTTTTATTTATTTCATTTTTGAAGTAATTTCTATCCTAATTTGAAATTTATTTTAATTATAATTTATATTTTTAAATGTTATTATTATTGTATTAAAGTATTTTAGAAATTACTTTTTAAATATACTAATATATAGAGAAAATTATTGGTGAAATCACATTTTAAATATTTATTTATTTATTATGGAGATGTTTTTCTTCTTTTTGACTCACTGAAAAAAGAGAGTTTTTCTCTTTACTGATATGTGGAAGTTGCACACATCAATTACATGAGCCATTTTCTTGGTAAAGTATTGATAGTAACTAGTTTTGTTTATCTGGGTTCATTTCATTAATCTTTGGCACCTTTTGTTATATTTTCACATTTCATTCCGTTTTCATCTTTGGCACCGTTTATCTGGGTTCATTCCATTCAAGGCCTTATCTGGGTTTCATTTCACGTTCCACTTTTCACCTTTTGTCGAGCATCATAGAGGTGAGGGAAGATTTCATAGTTTCACCAGATGGTGACAGTTAACCAACTTTGAGATCTGCCTATTTTCTGAAACCCCTTGCAAACTCCCTTGAAGGATAAGTTTCTGAGGTCCTTTCAACTTCTATGAATATGCCACTGCCACCTGTTTTTGAACCAAAGAAGTGGCCTTTGGTTGTCCATTTCAGCTATTGGCACTCCAGAAAACGGAAATGGGTTGAATGGGTGGATGCCCTTTGAGACAGACATGAAGTAGTGTGGAAGAGAGGGAAGAGAGAAGAGAGAAAAAGATGTCTGTTTCAGAAAATGCAGAGGAGAAAGAAAAACAATTGCTCCACGTGGAGATGAAATTAAAGTCGTTCATAGCTATCTAACGGAAAATTCGTAACATGAGAATCAAATAATATCACTTTTAAAAGCGGATACAAAACAGAAATTCAACTTCTAACTTGGGAACTAAAATGGTAATTAAATATTTAGTCTATTATGAATTTGAGTTGGGTTGGATTTAAAAAGAATTATATTTTTATATGAGTCAATTTTTAACCCGACTTATTTAGAAATTGACTCACCTAAGTTGAATCAGTGGTGAACCGGATTGACTCACCAATCCATCTAGTTTAATTAATTATTTTTTATTTTATGTTTCAATATTATTGGTTAACATTTTTTTTATTGTATTATAAATGAGAATAAAGTAAAAAGATGTTTCAAGAGAACAAAATATTTTAAATCTATCCATTCAAGATTCTAATATTATAAATGAATAAATGATACAAAAAAATTATTAATATTATAAACTTATTTATTCACTTTTGGGTTTGCTTTTATATTATATTTAAGTAGTATGTTACTCTTTTTTATTTTGACTTATCTTTAGAGTTTAACATTAATTTAGAGTAAAATTATTTAAATTTAAATTATAAAAAATTATAAATTTTAGATTAAGAAAAATGTAATTAAGTGAACTAATAACTTAATCCGTTTAATCCACTTATTATTAGAACATGTTCAAAAAAATTTAACTTCCTAATAAAAGAGTCACATTAACCAACTCCAAATAAACCTGATCGGATTGGACGGATGATGCGTTTTTATAACACTAAATTTCTTTAATGGTAAATAGGAAATGAATGTGTAGTGAGATGATAGGTGGAAATATTTAATTGTTTTAAGGGTTTGACATACAAAAGGAATCTATTTAATCAGAATTCAATTCTTTGAATACAAATGTTATCTTATCATTTTTTTTTCTTCGACGCTAATAAATAGATATACTAATGTTATTACTAAGTATATTGATCTTCATTTCTTACATTTATATATTTATATGAAAACTAAAGTTTCAAATTGAAAACAAAAATATTAAAAAGAATTGAAACTAGTAGTGTAAAACAAAAAAAAAAAGAAAATTTGTGAAATTCTTATCAACAAAATTTTACTTTATCACATATTCTTATGTACAAAAATAAAATTTTTTTGATTGTATATCTTTATGTCCTTTGTTATGCTAAATGCTCTTATTTGGTCTTTACTCATTAAATATAAGATTAAATTCCTTATGTTATTTTATTGTTTCGTGTTTATAAAGTTATAACTTTAAAAATTCTCCATTATTTTTAGCTGTGCAGAATCATCCTTAAATTTTCTTTTAAAGTCCATAATGATATTCGTAAAAATAAATTGTAAAGTAATTAAAGATTACTTGATTAAGACATGAGTGGTTTAAAATATATTATTTGAATATAAATATGCGAGAGAGAGTGATAGTGTAAGGATTATTTTTTTTAAAAATTAATTTTGTAGGACTTCAATCGAGAGGAGAGAAGAAGTGAGAGATGTTAAACTTAAATTGTTCATAAAGGTAATTCAAAATCAATTTAAGGCTTTAAATGCAAGATTACATCATTTACAATCTAATTCCAAGTCTAGGATCCTTTCTAGGAGAAACCAGGATGATGATGAAAAAGAAAAGTAAATGGAAAAAAATTCCGAAAACAAAATATGCTTTTACTAACATTACTTGTTAGAATTTTTTATTAGAGATCATTCCTTTTTGTTGCCGTTGTTTGACTTGTAATACTTTGAGACTGTTGAAACATGCATTTATGTCTTAATAATTGTTTTTTATTACTAACAATACAAAAAAAAATATTTTTAACATATTTATAACTCGTAAATATATATGACATAAAAAAAAGTCTTTGACATATGATATTTTGAACATTCAACATCTTGACACCTTATTGAGAGACATCAATTTGATATCGAACATCCTTAATAGATGTCATGTAACGTTGATTTTAGTACAGTTGATTTTAGTACTAACCGACGTATCATTTGTTTTTTTTTTAAAAAATGAATTTATTTTTATAATAAAACTATATCTAAAATAGATAAAATATTTCCAATACATCACAAAATGATATATACTATGTGTTTCAAGTCATTATAATACTAAACAATCTAAAAAGCAATCCAAAATACCAACCTTCTTGAAGGGTTGAAAATGGAAATTACCAAAAGAGAATGGCACAAGTAATGCAGAATGGGCATAATTAATGAAGAGGGAAACCGCCGCTGCCGAGGTCCGAGAACTCGCGCACAAGAACTGCACCAAAAGCCAATTAAAACGAATTTTAATCGGTGCAAATAAAAGATAATGGTTCCAAGCATAATATAATCGATGCAAAATGATTTTAAACAGTGCAAAGTGGAAGAAAACTTACCTGAACGGTAATGGTGAACGAGAGAAAGCAGAGGAAGAAGATGAACATAATGAGAGAGAAAACGCATAACTGGTGCTTGCGTTCCAAAATGGGTGGAAATGCAGGGTATTTGACGTTGTTCCCCCCTCCTAACCGACATCAAAGTGCTCTATAGGTCTTCGAGCCCCCTTCCCAACTAACGTCTAAGTGGTAAAAAAAATTAATATTGGCACCCAAAATTAGGTAATTTCGCACCTTTTTGACATTTGTGAGGAGCGGGGCCGACGTCTAAGTGGCAAAAAAAATTAATATTAACGTCCAAATGAGGTAATTTCACATCTTTTTTACGTTTGTGGTGAAGGGAGTCGACGTCTAAGTCGTAAAAAAATTAATATTTGCACTTAAAATGTAATATTTTCAGACATTTTTTACGTCCATGGAGGGAGAGCCGACGTCTAATTCGAATTATACGTCGGGGGGCTATAGTTGACGTCTAATAGCAATAAAATAGTGACTTTTCAGTTCTGTATGTAGACCATTTGACATTTGACCTTGAAGAAGTCAACGTCTATACCTTATTTGACGTTGGAGACCCATTTAACCGACTTCTATAATGACGTTTTATTTATAAAATTGCAACCAGTCATTTTTTACGTTGGATTTCCTTTCGTTAGACGTTAAACGCGTGACATTAAATGTTATTTCTACACTAGTGATAACTTGTGCCATTTGAAAGATTGTCACTTTTATGAGTATTGTCTAATGTTCATAACTTAGTGTTTATCATTATGTCATTCTAAATGCTTAAAACCATTTCTTGTTTTATTTGTAGTAGCAGAAAGATGCTTCTTGATGGCTTCATCTATTGTTGTAGCACTCAACTATTTCTTTGTGAAGGTAATCTTTCATGGCTTCTTCTACTAGTACAAAATCAGCGTACAACCAACGTCGAATATTTTGAACCTTTCACATTGAATTTGAGAACGACGTCATATCGGGAGACATTAAATTGACGTCGAATTTAAAAAATTTAACGTTAAATTTAACGTCGAATTTTATCAATATACGACGTTAATAATTTTTTTTATTATTTTTTTTAATTAATCGTGATCCTTTTTTACAACTCTACGATACTTGAAAAGTAGAAAAACAACCAATTTTAGTTTTTGGCATTTTATAAAGCATGAACTATGAACCTGTAGTATAATATCAACAACAAACAAGTTCAATCAAACAACAACAAACAAATTCAACCAAATAACAACAAACAAATTCAACCAAATAACAACAACAAACAAGTTCAACAAATAAGTTCTTTAAAACGAAAACGAAAACAAAAACTAACCTTCAGTGGGTTCGTCAGAATAAAGTGTTTCCACGAGTGAGAGAGAAAGCAAAATGCGCCTATGAAGGACAAGAACACGAAAATAATCGGTCAAAACAAACGAAAATCATACATAAAGTAGTTAATTAACATGCATTTGTATCAAATGAAAGAGAGATTACATGTGATGGTCGTCAAACTTCGTTCGAGAAAAGTTTGAGAAGAGAAGAAGGTCTCACACGTTAAGATAAATTGAATGAATTTTCAATCTCTCGTTCAAATTAAAAAGGGGAAACTTTTGTTTGACAAATAATACATCAAAGCCCCTACGGATTCTACGTATAATTGGTGGTTTAAAAGAAAAAAGAATTAAAAATGGGTAACTCTTTGGCTTCTGGCTGAAAAATAATACGTCGAAGCCCCTACAGAATTCGACGTATTATATGTGTTTTAAAAGAAAAAAGAAGAAAAGAATTAAAAGAGGTTACCTTTTGGCTTCTGGCTGACAAATAATACGTCGAAGCCCTTACATAACTCGACGTACTGGTGGTTTAAAAGAAAGAAGAAAGAGAATGACGCGCTGATTTAAGTAATTACCATAATATAACGTCGAATTCCATACAATTCGGCGTTCTACAATTGTATTTATTTACCAAAATGCCACCTGCCATTTTTAACATTGACTATTCAGTGGTTGGACGTTGAAGGCGTGACATTATACGCTGTTTTTTCAAAATATAATGACTTATTTTTTCTGCTTAAGCTTTTGCATACTAGGTAAAACATATTGAATATACCACAACTTTATTTGTTATTATTAAAGCTAATTAGTTACCAAATTACAAAACTTAAGATATTTAAGATTTTTATCTTATTTGAGTTTAACTTGTCTTTATTTATTTGATGTTTTTCAAGTCGTCAATGATTAATGAAACTTAATAAGTTGATATGATGGAAAATGAGAAATAAATACTTAAAGGGATGGTTAAACTTTATTATTGTTTCAACGGTGTTGAAAAGCTTTTTCGTGAAGAAAAAAACCAACAAACCAAAGTATCCCCTAATGTAGGTTAAGGAAAAGGCTTGGGGTCAATCCAAATTCTTATTAAGTTCTTAGATTTGTTAAGTTAACCTAGGTTCTAAAAGAAAAGAAAATGCATGGGGGAATGGAAATGAATGTTGTCATTTGAACTTTCTTCTTGCTTAAAGCATCGACAACAACATTTGCCTTACTTAGATGGTACTGTAATTCAAAATCATAATCTTTCAAATTCTCCATCCATTTTCTTTGACACATATTCAACTCCTTCTAATCAAACCAATATTTCAAACTCTTGTGATCACTAAAGACTTGGAAACACGATCCATATAGATAATGTCTTCATGTCTTTAAAGCAAACACTGCAACAACCAACTCCATATCATGCGTTAGATAATTCTTCTCATGTACCTTCAACTGACGAGGTACATACACTACTGGTTTTCATTCTTGCATTAGTACACATCCTAGTCCTTGATATGACGCATCACAACATACCTCAAATACTTTTTCAATTTTTAGAATCACCAACACTGAAGTAGATGTCAATTTCTTCTTCATCTCCTAAAAACTTGTCTCACATTTGCTTGTCAAAACAAATGGTTGATCCTTATAATTAACTACGTCAATGACCCCACTATCTTGGAGAATCCTTCTACAAACCTCCGATAATAAACTACCAACCCCACAAGGCTTCTCACCTTTGTTACCGTAGTTAGTCGCCCCCATTTCAACACAACCTCAACCTTGGCTGGGTCCACTTCAATTCCTTAAGTGAAAATTACACGCCCCAAGAACTAGGCATCCTCCAACCAGAACTCACACTTTGAAAACTTCCCATACAATTGACGCCCTCGCAAGATTTTCAACGCCGTCCTTAGATGTTCAGCATGCTCCTCCCGATCCTTGGAATATATGAGAATGTCGTCAATCAACACAACAACAAACTTATCAAGACAAGACCGAAATATTTGATTCATGTAATCTATGAAAATTGTTGGAGTGTTCGTCACACCAAACGACATTACCACATACTCATAATGTTTATAGCATGACCTGAAAGGTGTCTTCTGTATATCCTCCTATTTGACTAAGATATGATGATGACCAAATCTCAAATCAATCTTAGAGAATACACCGGAACCCCTCAAGTCATCAAGCAAATCGTCGATTCTTGGCAAAGGGTACTTATTCTTGATAATAACATTTTTCAACTACCTGTAATCAACACAACTTTGAAATTCCATCCTTCTTGTTTACAAGCAACACTGAAACTCCCCATGGCGATACATTGGGCCGATTGAACTTCTTTTCCAACAGATCTTCTATCTAATTCTTTAGCTCTGCCAACTCAGTTGGAGCCATCCTACAAGGTGCCATAGACACTGGTCCTACTCTTGACAACAAGTTTATTGCAAAGTCAACTTCTCGGCTAGGTAGCAAACCTAGAACTTCATTTGGGAACACATCAACAAACTCCTCCACCACAGGTATACCCATAATTTGCTCTTCTACACTTTTCTTCTTTTCATGTGCTATCACCACAAAACATGCAACTATTTCTCAGATATCCTGCAAAACTTCATGAGACGAAATCGTCTACATCTGTTCCTTCTCTAGAAAGACAACCTTCTTCTTACCACAATCAAGGAGAATCTCATTGGTCATCAGCTAATCCATTCCCAAAGTTGTGTGTAACCCCTCAAGTGATAGACATAGCATATTAGCTTTGCATCTGTACCCTGCTACCTTTAACGGACACCCAACATAAACTGAACTGGTTGAGACTTGCCCTGATGCTGGTGTAGAAAATACTAACTCACATCCAAAATCAATCACAAGTAACCTAATTTTCTCAAAACATTCAATAGATATAAATGAATGTGTTGCACCTGAATCAAACAAAACATTTAGACATTTATAATTCAAATAACAAATGTCCATGATTAAGTTACCTGATTCAGATGCTTCTATTCTTGTCATGGTGAAGATTCGTCCTGCTTCTTTTGACTTCCTTATAGAGGACTTTTAAGTCTGTGTCTCACTCCCTAAGTTCTTCTTCTTTGGACATGCAACAACAAGATGTCCATATTTCTGGTAGACATAACACTTTCTCTCCTCCGACTTCACACTAGTTAGCTTCACATTTTCTCTGCCTATTGCCCATGGAGTGCGTGTGATCGATTTAGAAATGCAGTATATACTAGGAAGTAACTCCTAGGTCGTGTCTCAAGGACCAACGTCTGGTTCATTCATTAGATAAAATATATGGTGGGTGAAGGTTTTTGGATAGAATTGCAAATTGAAATTAAATAACTAAAACACGAATTCAAACACTAATTGAAAACAGTTGGTCACTAGATCAATTGCAATGCTTTCAATCACAGATTAAAAAAAATTACCCACTATTTTAACCCCTAATCCAACATGAATTAACCAACTAAGCGAAAACTAATCATGTTTTCATAAAAATGAATTAACCAAACGCAATGCACACCTTTGATCGATTCTGCACTACAACAGATTAAGCAACTGTGACTTTAACGAACTAAGCACAAATTAAACACAAATTGGGCAACTAAGCATGTAACCAATTACAAACACAAAACCAGATTAGCATCATGTAGAGGAAAGGTAGCAAACACAATCAATTACAATCTAGAAATCTCAAGAAATTATTGCAATATCCCTAATGCCCAACCCAAACAGAATCAAACTTCCATTAAACGAAATTCAATACATCAAAGAAATTGATCTTAAACGAAATTACAAAACTCAATTGTAAACATAGAAACAAAATTGGAATCAACACTGTAAAACGATCTTGAAGGTTGGAATGAAATTTGAGCATCAAACAAAACTGAAATGCAAACTGGAAACATAAACGAAATTCAATTGCAAGCTGAAAAATGTAAATGGAATTGAAATGCAAACTAGAAAATGAAATTGATTCTCTACAAGAAAAAAGGGAAAACGAAAGCAAACCTAAACCCCCAAAAGGGGAGCTACCAAAGTGCCCAAACCAAAGAAAACGAAAATGAAGAGCCCAAGCCAAATATGATATTTAGGTATTAATAACCCCTAGGACGAAAATGCCCTGCATATGGACTTCTCCTAATTTGACCAAAAATAGGGCCAAAACTCAAATATGGTCTAAAATTAAAAGAATTAAAATTACAAACGAAATTAAAAACAATTGTTGATTTAAAAAATAATAAATGACATGGCCACATTCTTGATGTCTCAAAAATATGATTTCAAAGTTGTCCTGTAAATAATAATTGGAATAATTAATCCCAAATAATTCAAATTAATTAAAATAAGAATTACTAGTCAAATTAAACCCAAATAGCGAATATGAGACTATAATGGAGAATTAAACACAACTCACTAATACAATTCGGTGCGAAAAGCTAAGTCAATGATATAAAATAATGATTCATTAGTGTGCACCATTTACTTCATGGTGCGAGAAATATCTTTAGCGATATTGTTAGGGATCATGATCTACGAGACATCTTTCCACACACCACAGTAACACTTATTTAATCATGTTAGTTCAAACAATATGTACATACGCATGCAATTGCATAATTACACATTCGCATGTAATTCTCACAATCATATATAACAAAGTAATAGTATGAATTTAATAATTACTATAGTATAACTATTTGTTTTCTTTATTATATAAAATACAATAAATAAATAAAAATCAAATATTCCTTTCATCATGATCTTCATATTCTAAATACAAAGAACTAATTAGTGACAGATAATTATTTTACCTGTGTGAACACATGCACATTAATTAACACTTGCTTTTAAACTGGATTTGAACTTAAGGTAGCAATATTTCTCAATTGATTAATTGAAGCGCGTAACCATATTCATTTTCTATATATCACGGATCCCTCCAAAAAAAGGAAAAGAAAAAGAAATTAATATACAAGAATCAAATATCTTTAACTATCAACTTGAATCCACATTAGTGCAATTATATAGACTTAAAACATAGTTAAGAAAGACTATGCAATACTTTAATAATTGATCCTTGCTAACTGCATTATTAAAAGCCCTTTTCCACGTGTATGGCATCCAACTAGTTAATTACCCAAACCTTACTTCACAACAACCAACAACAATTAATAACACAAAACATTTACAAGGAAAACAGAAGAAACCACCCCTGTATGTTATTTATACGAAGATACATATAAAATGTAATGTCTGATATGTCTATTGAACATGTCTAAAGTATAACTTTCCTTTTTGTCTTCAACTTACTCTTATCTTCAAGCTGAAAAATCAAGTGTGGCTTATCAATTTTTTAAAGAGATTTCTACGACCCAATTGGTGTTACCAGCTAGAGCTAAAGCTAGCTACCATTTTGGCCACTCCTAGGACCAAATGAAGTCCCTATAGTATGAGTAGCAGTGTGGCTCTCTTTATTCATGAGAGATGTTATGGCTGCAGCAACAGCAACCCTAAACTTGGGATCTGAGGCAATTGCAGAAACATTCTCATCAAGTTGCTTGCTTTCTTCTCCTTTCCACATTCTATCATGAATGTCCACTGGTCTAGGCTTGTGAAAATTGTTGCTCGTTGTCATTGCACCACCACCATGGTATTTGTTTGGCATCCAAGAAAAGCGGGTGTCAGTTGTGGTATTTGAGGAGCTACCGGTTGAAAAACGTAGTGGTTCACTGAGGTTGCTTGTGAGATCAAGAACAACCCCTTTGGATGGATCACTGGGGTTTATGCTCCTGAAATTCGAAGCTGAGTTTAATGGGTGGAAGGTGTTGTAAGGAAGGGGTGCTTGAGTGAAACTAGAAGTGCCATCTGAAATAGGGTTGCTTGAATCTAGCAACATGAAGGAAGCTGCTGCAGAAGCTGTAGAAGCCATGGCAGTTGCACCCACAGGAAGTGGATGATTATGTGTCCCTTCGTAGGTTGTAATAAGAATCGACATGTCATCTATGCATCTTTGTACCTATACATATAAATTTAACAAACACAAGAATTGAAGAGATATTAAATAACACGAAACCTTCACAAAAAAAAGGACAAGGCTTGAACATAATTGAAACATATGCTTAAATTAACCCTAACAAGGTATACAAAGAATGTGTTTTTTCTTGAAAAGTGTGAAACTTTAATGTCGAAAACAAACACTGGGATAGTGTGCATGTAAAAGAATTACCTGTTTCCTAACGGGGCAGCCTGGAGCTACAGTGCAACGGTAATAGGCTCGTGGACATGGATTTCCCTTTGCAATTTTCTGTCCATATTTTCTCCATTGGCACCCATCATTCATCTGTCACAGCATTGAGATGATTAGTTCAATGTGAATCCAATCATACAGACAATGATGGTATCGTGAAAACTGCATTAATTATGAATACATATATAGATTTTGAACTCACTGTGGCAGCTTCACATCTTGCTCTAACCGAAACCCTAGCCTTTCTGTTTGGAGGGGAGATAGCATGGGTAGTGATACCGGGCAACTCATGTGTCCGCTGTAGTTTGTTCTGCACTGATACAAAACTTGCCAATTGCTGATCTTTTCTGACTTCCTTGTTTCCCACATCACTTTCTTTTTGACTTGTGCTTGGCTGCAACCTCAGTGATAAACCCAATTCACTCTCGCTTAAACTGTCATCATCAGTGTTTGGAGGAGATGGAGCACTTTGAATTTTCTTATTCACGATCTCAAGAATTCTCGATGGTCCTTCACCGCTGGTGGTGGCAATGTCTTGAAGGGAGAGAGAAATTTCATGATCCTATAAAAATGGGATCTGTGTATTATTATATATAGAAAAAATATATATAGATTAAAGTCAAAATATGAATATAATAGGATTTACCTTTCTTTTATTGTTTTCCTGAATAGCTGAGAATTTCATCTGCAGATCATAATAGTCTTTCATTGTTTGTTCTACAACTTTCCTCAGAACTTTGTTTTCCTCTTTCATGCTCTCCATCTCCATTTGTAGGACACTTAACTGGAGGAAAGTATCATACTCTTTAGCATATGTATCAGATATGGTATTTATTCAAGCAAAGTTATCAAAAGAATTCTGCGTTTTCAAGATCAGTTACACATGCATATGCATAAGAAAAACTGATAGAAAATAGTTAGTCAAAAGATTAAGTTTATAGCTGTTGTTTACTGATTGAGAATAACGAAATTGAAGAGGTAGAAGAGGTATAAGAAAGAGGTTATGGTTTTGGATCTGGTTGTTGATAATGAAAATATAATTAAGTACCTCTTTGGTTTTTGAGTTATCTTGAAAAGATGTTTGTACCACTGATGCATCATCTTCAATTTCACCAGCTGCAGCTTCAGGGACTTCTTCCTTGTTATGATCAAGAATCTGTGGCATTTTTTGTTGGTGGTTATACTCTTTGACTTGCTCATCAACTTGTGGTTTTTGTTCATCATCATCATCATCAGCATCTATCTTCAAAGATAGATCAATTTCCATGTTTGTGGGGTTTTGGCTCCTACCCATATGAATTAGGACAAGGTTGAGAGGTTGTGAAGAATCTCCTCCTTTGTCCTCTCTTATGATTTATATATAAAAGTATATACGCCACTTTTGAGGCACCAAAGTCAATTCCCTCGTCCCGAAGACGTTTCTTATATCTTGGACACACAAGGACGCATCTATGATTTGACTTTAGTTGGCTTCTTAATGAACCTCCAATTAAATTAATCACTCTATAAGCTTCTATGTTAAAATTTAATAAAAACAGGCAAGTGGGCACCCTACTATATTTGATAAGTGAACCCTCTCCCAATGCCAAAAAGACAAAAATAACCATTGCCATCCTGGGTCATTGACCTTTTATAATTGCCCTTTCTGTCATCAAGAATCGAATCAACCAGTGCACTGAAAAAAAGGTGATTTTTTGACATTATTACATAGCATAAAATAACATAGGCTTTATTTTATACTTTTAGACCACGTAATTAAGCCGCCTAACATCATGTTTAATTGAAGCCAGCGTGCTAATAATACAAACCTTTTTTCATTACTAACACTAGGGCACACGCTAGGGCATGCACTATATCATGAATTGCATGCTTCTCTTTTTATCTCTATCTCTGCATGAAAACCAATGCCCTTTTACACTGGAAAAGAGAAGCCATTGAAGGGGGCACTCGTGCTGCATGTGCCTGCTAATGGCCAACAATTTGACGAGATTCATTCCAGCTTTTTTATACAGTTGAAAAATACATAAAAAAATATTATTCTAAACCTTAACATGCAGCTGATTAATTATAATATTTGAGTTAATGTTACATCATCTATTACCACGGAATATGAGCCCCGTACGAAATCCCATATGAAAGAAAAAAAAAACCTTGGGATCAGATCTTGATTTTGTCAACTCTAAGACCATATTTAACTTCCCTTACATCTCAACTCCTACTTTATAGTTAGTTGTATATAATATATACTTTAGTTCTATACTACCTCCCACGTTATACTTTAATAATCAACAAAAAATAAATATCCATTTTTTCGCAGTAAACTCTTTCTATAAGTAAACAGATTTATTTATTATACACTAATCTATTTATATACAAAGTTGTTTATGATATTTTCTTGGACTTTCAAACACACATACACACACCACACTTTTTTACCTCTTTATTTATTAGGTTTAATCATTTGAGAGGTTCTATTTATGCAGATTCATCTCAAATAGGTTATCGTATTTTTTTTTATCTTAATTAGGTCTCTTTTTATGTAAAATTGAGTCAATTATGACTTTGCCGTTAATTATTGTGGATGATGTTAAATTTGTTGTCAGATGACATGCTGAACTAACATTTAATAAACATGTGGCACAGTGAGGTCTCATTAAGTGGATTTATTTGGAAAGTGTATGAGAGGAAAAGAAAGGCCAAACGGTAAAATGCCAAACGGTATTAACAATTAAAGACTAAACGATACTAACAGTTAAAGACAATGGGGAAGTGAGTTAAGCCGAAGAGTTAAATCTACATAATCAGACCTCACTATGTCACATGCTTATTAAATGCTAGTTCAGCATGTCATCGGACAATAAATTTAACATCATCCACAACAATTAACGACAATGTCATAATTGACTCAATTTTATTTAATTAGAAAAAAAAACAAGGATATTTGAGGCAAATATACACAAAGAGGGACCTCCAAAATGATTATATCTATTTATTACATCATGCTATCGTGTCCCACACACTATTTTCTTTCATCGAACTTTAACTAGAAAACGAACTTTCTCCCCTTCTTCTTGGCCTATTATCTTTATGTAGTGTACTGGGATTAGTTTCTCTTTGATTTTTAAATGCTGTAGATCGATAACACCCGAATAATTATATATTTGTAGACTGCAGAAGTTACAAAGAATTTAATTTAATGATAGAAAAGAATAAGGTGTATATCTATATATATATATATATATATATATATATATATATATGTATTGCTTCGTATTTTCTTAACGAGATTAGTCCAACAAGGTCAAATTTAACGAGATACATAAAGATAAGTTACGTGATGAATACACCAAAACCAGAAAAAGAACATTGAACATGGTAAACCATATAGATAATTTAACCATTGAAATAAAAGGAAATACTTTTAAACACTATATTGTTTGTTACCCATTAATTACTCAACTAACAAATTCAATTGTACATTACTTCTTTCTTCTTTAAAGAGAAAGAGAGAGAGATTGATTTTTATTTTATTAAAAAAAAATGAAAGGTGAGGAAAATCCTCTTTGCCCCCCCAATTTTCAGGCTATTGTGAACATATAGATCTATGTTTCCATTAAATAAAATTTCCACACCCATCTTGACTATATGAACTTAGCTTTTTCCATCTCCATTGCATAAAATAGGTTTATTGACATTTGAATTTGAAATTTAATGCTCAATTTTATTCGTAACACATGTTTCTGTCAAAGTCGGATTTGTTCTCATGGATTCAACTATATACTTCTCATGACTACACGTGGATCTATAATATACACTCCATGGAGAAAAAGAGAGATGGGAAAAATTAAATTGAATATTTTTCTTGTGTTTATCTTTTACTCCCATGTTTCTATAATGAAAAACGTCATCACATATAATCAGATTGTTATTTGAATTAATTTTATGCTGTTTGAAAGAGAAGGAAAAAAAAACCATAAATATAAAATGGAAAAATGGCACACGTGTACAAACCTCACATAACACATGTGGGTGATTGATGTTTTTAAAATAAATAGAAGTGGGAAAGAGAAAAGGAAAGATAAAAATGATGGTTCTTTGTGATATGACAGATTTCTTCAGTGAAGCACTACAAATACACATGGATAATTTCTTGGTGATATTCTCATTATTTTGGTTAATTTGTCTGAATCATTTCTTGGTCTTCCTACTCATTCAAAATTGAGGTTATTTTAAGTTCAATCCATCATGGGAAAGAAGAGATTAGTAATATTATAGGATACATGATATTTCGTATGATTAGTTAAAAGTTTCAAATTATTAAAAAAAAAATTATAATATATAAATAAAAATAAATATCATCTTACAAATTGATTTTTTGGAGTTCAATTAAATTTAAAATTCATTTTTTTTAAAAAATGAAAATCACATAAAATGTTTCATGTTTGTTATTGCTGGAAAACTAGCATGCTTTGTGTTTTTGTTTACATAATTGTTATCAATATTCTTGCTAACATACATTTTATTATCATATAGAGAACTTTAATAAAATACATTACAACATTTTCAATAAATTTTAACTAATAACGAACTTCCATCCTTCCATCTTTTCTTTTGTATTATTACTATTATTATTAAAAACAAATGTTAGTCTCTTAAGAACTATAATCATCCAATTTTATTAATTAATTTTTTTAATTTCTCAAACTTATCACATTATTTACTAGCTTATTAGTTTATAATTTTTTTCCCATTTTTTTTATCATATTTTCTTTAATCCAAACAATGCACTGTATCGCTTCTTTTTCTTTCAAAATTTACTCAAATTACTCTCATAAATTCATCTTCAAATCCATGAAAACGTTTTAGTAAAGAGGAAGTCAACATTTGGGGTTTGAAAAATATATTGATATTGACATGGTGAAAGAAAGCCACAAAAGGGATATTTTTTTTTCAATGCTATTAATAATGAAAAAAGAAATCAAGGTTACCTGGCTTTGATTTGAATTTGAACATAACTAAATGTTAGTTATTATATAGTATATGATAGAGACAGAGCGGTTAACATTCAAGATCGTTCAGTAGCCTAACCCATAAGCGTGTTTAGCCTGAGTAATTTAGGGATGAGTGACCTTCTGGGAAGATTACAAATGGTATCAGAGCCTAACCTCTTCCAGTACGATGTTGCTTCCAGTGGAAGGGACACATGGACGAATCGAATATACATTGGAAGGATCTAGAGACTCAATAAGTATGAAACTGTACGATTGAAAGATAGCTTAAAAAAATTAATTTGACTATTCAAGAAAATATTAGTTTCTCAGTCCTATAAATCTATATTAAAACAGTTATATACACTAAATTTCAAAGAATAGGTAAAAGTGAGTGGTGAAGAGAAAATTTTAAAGTTTGTGTAATTATTTTTGCTATTTTCAACTTTCTTTTGCCTCCATGCGTGGTTGGGACCATCCATGGACTCTTAAAATTAGTCTAAACATTGCCAAACTACCTTGACTTCCTCCGTTTATCGTTTTATGGGCCGAACGGAATATCCGAACCCATACTTTTTTTCACATCACACACCCACCATCACTATTAATCAAAACGCTTTTATTTTAATATTATCATTAAGAATAATCTAATATTTATAAATTATATTCATATTAAAAAACTCTTTTATGCTTTTCATAATAAATTAAATTAAATTTTAGGTGTTCCCATAAAATAAATAATCAAACATCAATTAAAGCAATCTCGATCTTTATAAAAATATCAAACTATATACTTTTTAAATGACATTCATTTATGCCCCGAGCTGTCATCTTTACTGACAGAAGGAAGAGAAGGTAAATTACTGCTGAAATTTCCAACTAACGAGACTGCGTAGAACATTTTATTCATGGGAAATAGTACGAAAGAACTTTAATATAAATTTTACTTAATTTTTATTTTTGAAAGTTGATCAATAAATAAATTAATTAAATAATTATGTGATTGAAAATATTTTTTAAGATGATTTTTTTTTTTTTTGTAAATAGTTATATTTATTGTGTTTGATTTTGAACTTACTTTTATTTTCATTGTTAGTAATGACTGCAAGATCTCGTAAATAAATTACTGTGGAATATATTATATTGTATACGAATAAGAATAAATTTTACAATTTAAAAAATATATTTTTAAGATTTTGAAGAATTTTCATATTATAGTGCATGGTAGGATCCACTCATAATATTTTCATTTTGAATATGATTAAATTTAAATAAGTTTAAGGAATTTGAATTGTATCACAAAGTTAATAATAGTTTATTTAGACTTAGCATATATTTTGAGACACTTATTTTGTATTTGATACAAAATAATTAATTAATAAATATAGTGGATGTTACATAAAATATAAGAATTTAATTTTTTATATTGTTTTATATTGTATAGACATTTTTCTCTCTATAATTTTTTTATTGACTTGCTCAATATATATTGACTTAAAATTACTTGGTACATTGTTGTTTTTTCAAAAAGATATATCCGACTTGATAAAATTTGAGATGTTACTGTTTTAATCTGTTTCTTTAACTAATTCTTATGGATTTCCAACATTATAATTATTGTTTACAATACTAAATGAAAAGACTTTTGGTTAATTTTGATGTTTTACTTTAATGTATAGTTTTTTTTTATCATTAATAAAAAATAAAACAATAAAATTTTGATAAAAGATCATCATAAAAGTAATTATAACTAATATTAATTAAAATACTTTTAAAGTTAGTTGGAAATTTTTTACAAAATTTAGTAATAAATCTAACTAAAGATGTTTTTAAATATTATTTAATATTAAAATACATTTTATATTTGGCAGTAGTTAAAATATTCTTAGTAAGTTCATCAAATTTAAATTATTTTATTCCATCAAACCCTCAAACAGGAAAGCAGTATGAAAGTTAAAACTTCATAATTTAAATTACTTTATAAAAAATAAAAATAAAATAATAAAATCGTTCAAATTTATTGAAGTTGCTTAAAACGGTTAAATTTCCAATTAATAATTTTTAAAATGCTGGAAGAAGTTGAATATAAACTCAACGTCCAACTGCTTGATTAAATAAGTAATTAAAAGATTGAAATGATTGATTTGACTTAGGATAGGTTTAAAATGCATGTGTTACAAATTGAGAAAGGACGTCATCAGAAAATTTTCTCACAAGATTATTATATAAAAGTGAATAATTTTAATTTTTTTTATAACTGATTAAGAAAGCTATAGAACATTGTTTTATAAATTTATGTAACTGGATTGCTAACTCTTATTTATTTGAGGTGAGATAAATATAAATTTACTGAAAGAAATTAAGAATGTAAGTTTTCTTTATTTTTGAAGTTATACATAATTTTCTCGTAAAATTTTATATAAGAAAAAAATGAAAATAAAATATTTGTTGGATTCAATTATTGAAATTTTTGAAGATTTATATGATTTTAATATGATCTTAAATATACTAATTTCATATGGAAATAGATAGCGTTGACTGTATGCACATGGTTTCTTTCTGCAAAATAATTAATGATGAATGGTTTATTTCCTTATATAATAAATAGAGATGGAAAGAAAGAAAGTAACTGTATAATTAAGTAATTACTGTAAAAATAAGATTTTAACAATATTGAATAAATAATGTAACTCATAATAAATAAGGAGTCACATGTTTTCATGCAAATTCATTAAACTAGCATAATATGCGTACAAGTGCAAGCATATCTCAACCTTAACCTAAAGAATGATGGTAATGGTATCAAAGACACGTTCATAAAGTATAAAAATAAAATGGTTATAAAAATGTAAATTTTTATATTTTTAATATAAAATTTTATATTTTTAAGAAATGAAAAAATAAAAATTACGTAAGAATAATATTAAATGAATGTAAAAAATTTAAATGTGTGAAAAATATTTTTTTAACCTAAATCAATTCAGGATCAAAATCAAGTTTAGGGTTTAAAAAGAAGAGAACAAAATAAACTAATTTCTTGCCCTTTTTCTATTTCTAATGATAATGAAGTATGGTGAAGCATTTCTATTGCCTACAAGTTCTATTCGCCTACTAAAACCTGTAGCAGAGTTTGTATCTTTAACAAATAACAGTAAAAAATTTAAAACTTCTAAGTTGTAAACATAGTTCCACCTAATCTTCCAGTAACGGGATCAAGTAGCAGTGCATTCTGTCATTGAAGCACATGTTGCAGAATAATTTGTCATGGCTGTAATTTCATGTGCTGCAAGAGGAAACAAACGGACAAACCATAAGAAAATTATTGTAAATTAATTACAGCAAAGAAGCAGTAGCAGAAGAATAATAACCTTTTCATAGAAGTTTTGTATCTCCTCTTGAGTGAGGCCTTCATCATCTCCAGCACTTTCCTGCCACCCAAGTGAACGTAAAAATGCAATCTCTTCCTCTTCTGTAAAAAGGAATGGATTGCTGATATGCTGGTTCTCTCCACTGCTTGAAGGTTTCAGAGGTTCATTGGCAGCATTGTCGTTCACTGTAATTATGGAGCTGCAGTCACTCACCATGTTCAGAGAAGAGGAATCCACTGAAGAAGCGTCTCTAGATTTCAGAATGGGACAACTAGAGACATTTGTTGTGCTGGCTTCAGAAGAAGGTTTTTCCATGGAACTCTTCCTTGAAAGATTCTTGAAGAAATCATTCCTGCTCTGGGTAGGAAAAGTTGGTTTCTTCTCCACTGTTATCCATGTAGAAGGGGTTGAATTGTTGTTACCTAAGCTTCTAGAGTGAGCAGCTATAGAAGTGGATCTAGAGGCACCAACTGGGGCGGCCGATGATCTACTATTTGGACTTAATAAGTTGTCTTTCACTGTTGAAGAGACACCATTCAACTCTCTTGAAGCACTGAAATTATGGGAATTAACAGAACTAGTTTTCTGTATATCTGAGTTTGGATGAGCACCCTGTAATGAATAACCGAGTCGCCGTGAGTAGAAGGGATACTGCTGCCGCCCTGTCTTGGCCTTTGATTTCTCCAAAGAGCTAGCAGCCTTCACCATATTCACATTCCAAAGTTAGTAATACATCAAACACTTCCAACAATCGTTAACTCCTAGATAGTGTTGCTAAATTTCCTTACAGTTATTGAACTTAAATTGCAAAGCAAGCCACAAATTCAGTCCAAGAAAGTTTGAACCGCACAATGGTTTTATTTTTTAGGTACAAGACTCCAAGTTATCACTGTTTACTTCTAAGAAATGAGCATCAATGCACCAAGTATGGCAGAGATTAGATAATACAGAGATAAGAAGTTCTTTAGCAAAGGTGAGAGTCCTCAATCAAGCATACTATAAGAGGATTCAACTGCTATAGAATGGTCATGTAGAAAAAGACAATATTAGTTTGGAAAAAAATGATACAATCCAAATCAGAAAATATATAAACCTTAAATGTTTCAGAAGTGAAACAAAAGAGATGTCTTTATAACCATAACCAATTTTAACGAGAAAATAAACAAGTTTAGGATTTAGGGATTAGACCATGAACTGTGATTTGCCATTGCATTGCAGTAGTTCAAACTCTAATCAATACCTAAAGAAAAAGTGATATTACACAGAATTGATCCAGAAGGTACTTCTGATCTTTTCATGGTTAAGCTTTATTGGTTATTCTTCAAAGACAACTCTTAGCAATTGAATGAAAATAAGCAAATACATCAAAGTAGACAGAACTTTAGAGCAACTACAATCCGACTGGTCCATCATATCTTTTAATCTCCAGCATCAGTAAACAGATGTCTTTGGTGTATTATCCCATCATAGTTGGGTCACTGATATTTTTCTTTCTTACTAAGAATAAGGTATAGGTTAGAAGGGGTGAAGAAATGCATGGCAGCCTTCATATAGTTTTACCTATTTTCATGAGTTTTCACATTTTGTGCATTGAAAGGAACGAACAATAAAAGAAAAAAGGATTTTATGCCATGTAGACTACAACTGTCAATTCCATAATAATACAAAGCAGAATAGTCAGGTGTAGTATACCTCCCCATAGACAGCAAGGAGGAGAATGACATCATCTATCCAAACTTGAATAATATGACTAATAATTATTTCTAGTAAGGCATATGGCAATATATTGAGTTAAATAAATCTTAACTAAAATGAATCAAAAGTATATACCACAAACAGATGCTTATGACTTCAACACTTCCAAAATAATTCATTGATTAGAAAATAGATCATTAAAGTTGGAAGAAAATATATTTTACATGTAAAATGTTTCTGGTTTAGCAGATTCTCAGGTGGAACATCAATCACAATCCGACATATAACAGTACCATGAAGTTTTCTGTTGTGCATAAAACCCATAAATTGTACTATGAAAAGAGTCAATATATTTAAAATGAATGCTTTCATAACTATATTATTTTAAGAAAAAAGCAGAAGAAACACTTACCAGGGATCTAGGTGTGGATGGTGTCACTGGGATTAATAACCTAGATTGCTTAAGGGCCAACTCTTCAAGCTTTTGAGTACTAGAAGATAACTGTATGGAAAATATACCATAAGAGCACTAAACACATTTCAACAAATGCAAAACATAAAATAGAGTTCAACATCAAACATACTTGTGATGGTGAGTAAGAGTGATGTGGACTCTGAGCCAATGTCTCAGCCATACTGAGGCCCATAGAAGATGTGCTTGAAGAAACATTATACTGCTGCATCATCATAGCCTGGCTTTTGATTCCAACTGTCATAGGAATATCATGTGATGCTGAGGTCAGGCCGTCACTGTCAATATCTTTCTCCCCATCCATACCAGGCCAGCTTCTCTCAGAACTACTATGTAACCTTGAGAAGCTAGGATTCCGACTGGTGAAAGTCATTTGATCTGAAATAAGAAGGATATTTGACACTATCAGAACTGTTCATAGATGTTTATTTCTATTGAGAATATTTACTTAATATCTTTTTTTATTTCAATTATTTTTCGGAAATCTTTCAGTTTTAGAAATACATTTACTATAAAGATAGGAAAATATTCAGTTATTATCTAGATTTAGAAAATCTATGGTAAATATTTGATATTTTAACACATTTTGCTCTATATACAGAGTAGATAAATAAAATAAAACAAGTTTCTCTATAGAAAATATTTCTATATATCTCATATTTTCAAAAACCATTAAAATTCTAACCATTTCAGTTATGCAGTATCACGGATGACAGTATCTTCTCAAGCACAATATTTGGGGACTAAATATAATACATGATGAACCAAAGTACAAGATTTCACATTTGGCATAAAACGCTCCTAACTTCGAAATAACGACTCTGGTATGTTTTGGTGAAAAAGAATAAATCTTCCTGATAGGAAAATTTGTTGAAGAAAATAAAAGACCAATAAAATTTGCTTTCCAATGCAGAGAATTTCCCTGTCAAGCATTAAAAGATTCAAGAGAATTTCCCTTTCTTTCCAGAATGGGCATGGGAGTGGATGGAAAATTGGCTGCAATCATGGATCAAACTTAAAGCTACTTCCTGCCCCCATACCACTTCTTTTCTTTTCAACTAACCTATAGAAAAGAACAATTGAATCTCAATTTTTTCCTCCTTTTCCTAATTTTATTTTTAAACATAAGAGCATGCTATTAAGTATTATGGGGTATTCAGCACTAAGCATAAACAATTACCAGAGTATGGTGATGTGAATTGGTTGTTTCTACCAGTCACTCTACTGTCATTTCCACTGCTTTTCAACCATTGCGGTGCCAATGAATGATCACCTCCTTCCATTCTTCATATCAAATACATCAATCCTTTTCCAGGATCGAATTAATTTGTGCTTCACGTTAAATGTGTAAATTATCAGCGCAATTCCTTTCACTTTTTCCTAATGACCAATCCAATACTTCTTATTAGCACTTGGTTACTATCATCGATGCTAAAATAACTAACTTCTCACAAACTGAGGTCTTTCTTCAAATTCCCAAATTGCAAATGATCAAAATTCTGCAGACTGCAACAAGAACCTGTTCACTCTTTATCAATGTACAAATGTACACGCTAGGTGATGATGAGGAAACTCCAATAAAAAGCAATACCCCTCAATGTCTGCATTTAACCCCTCGTGACCTCAAAAAATGAAGGGTTTGATTTCAGTCTCAAGTTCTTCTCACGGGAAGCAATTTGCTTCATTAAAAAAGGGCCAACAAAATGAATATTTCTGAATCAAAGACACAGAATACAACAAAAAATTATATTATATTACAAGAATTCCCTGCTCTGTGTAACCACTAACCTAGAGTCTAATCCAATTAGTCATAAATTGAACCACAGAAACACCTTCAGGCAATCTGCTTAAATTTAAGAAACCCTCAGACACCCAGAGAGAATAATAAGAAGGCGCAGCAAGCCAGGTCTATAAGGTAGAAACACAAGTCAAACATCCTCAGCCATCAGCAAAAACTAAGAACGACCCAGTGACTCAAATTGAGGAATTAGACGAAAGAAGGGACACCGGGTACATTGTAGGGAGATTATAAGACGGGTAAACTTATAAAGGTAGAGACTTTGGGTGGGAAAGAGTGAAGAGGCGAAAAGGGGTGTGAAGGCTTGACGCAGAGGAGCAGAAAGAAGAAGAGGGTGTGATTGCTTGGAGAAGAGGGCAAGGGTTCAATCGAAAAGAAACGAAGTTGCTGAGTGTATTAAGGGTGGGGTTCTGAAAAGAATTAAAGGGCGGTGTAGAATTTGGTTTGGCGTTTCATGTGGTGTGCTTCTGCTTCACCCACCAGTCACCACTGCCACCTTGTCTTGTGTTGTACCAATGTAAACGTTTGGTTGGCTTGTGCCTCAAGTATTTGTTTGCTTTAGGTATTTATTTATTTTACCTTCTTTGTTTAAAAGATAAGTCCTCACTAATTAATAGACTTTAGTTTATATCCATAGTCTATGCATGCATCATTGCTGCCCAGCCAGATATTCATAAATAAAAAGGTTTAATTAACACATGCACTAAATATTATAAGCTACATAATTAATTTTAACATTAATTAAAGTAATCAATATCATTTAATTTCATTATTGCTATATTTAAAGATAAATTAAAGGACAATACTAAAATAACACCTCTATTGATTAAAAATAATTACTCCATCCATTATGTTTTTTCCTTAGATGAATATCCATTAAAAAAATAATAAATTATCAAATATAGTTCATTTTAGAGTTCAAAATAGTTAGTTAATATATTTATTTTATAAAGTAAAAATTAGTTGGTATTCAAAACAGATTCTATTATAAATAAATTAATACAATTAGTTTTTGAATTAAAATATAAACTGGATTTTATAGTTAGCTATTAAGGTTTTAGCTAGTTACTATTATAATTCTAAATTAGTTTTACAAACCAATTTCAATTAATTTTTTTTAATAGAACCTATTTTGGATACCAATTTTTTTTAGTTTATAAATCGATATTTAAATTGATCATGACTAATTATTTTTGTGTTTAAAATTTATTGTTATTTAATGATTTTATTGTTTTTTCAAAATTAAAAACATCCTTAATTTTTTTGTCAATTATATATTTACTCTTTATACAATTATATATATATATATATATGAGTTTGTTAACACGCGTACACTTGTTTTTCAGTTGGTACGTTTTAACAATATGTACCAGATTATAGTAGACAAAAATATCCTTATTTATCATGGATTTCAAGTTTTAGGGTCAAGGATATTTAAATAATTTTCATTCTCAAAACTAAAAAAAAGAAACCCCCAAACCCTTAATCACCCCCTCATTCCTCTCAACCATTTCATCTCTCTCACTCCAACATTTTCTCTATCATCCCTACTGTTGCCCTGAAAAAAAATCAGAAACCCTTACCTAACCCTAATTGACCTTCATCACTTATCCAATTTGTTTCTCTCTCTTCTCCATACTCTCCCTCAGCCACACATAACAACCCGCAACGTCGTAATTTGTTGCTCTTGCTCTGTTCATTCATTTGGAGGATGTGTTATATATTTTCCCTTCTTATGATTATTAAATTTCATTTTTAAATTAAATCATGTAAATAAAACCTTCATAAATCAANTAAATTTTCATNCATCATTTACACATCTACACCACATTTCATTATATTTTTAAAGAACAAGATATTTCCCTCTATTGTCCTTTTCCCTTTACACAAAGTGTTTCTTTTCCCTTTCTCTTTTGGTATGGTATACATGATGTAAGATTACAACCTAGAATTGAAAGAATTGTACTCCCAGAGAGCTCTTTTATACCTATTTCTTTAATTTCCTTATGTCCCTTTTTTATCACTGAATCAACTTCTACAGGCTTTTAGAATAAACTTTTGGCAAGGGTTTCTGATTTTTTTTTTTAATTGGGGCAACAGTAGGGATGACAGATGTTGGAGTGAGAGATGAAAGAGAAAGGGTTGAGAGGAATGAGGG
>NW_014542925.1:568994-593780 GCF_000741045.1 Vigna radiata var. radiata | reverse complement strand
ATATATATATATATATATATATATATATATATATATATATATATATATAATAGAAAGAGAGAGTGAGAGAGATATATACAAGAATGATAAAAATAATAAATTTTACTTAAAGAAATATATTAGATTGGTATTTTCAAGAAGAACCTTAAAGAAAATTGTTGATAGGGGGAGTTATATTTAGCTAAACCTATCTCACATTGAGTTTTTGATGATGAACAAAAGAAATGTTTTATAGTTTCTTGCACAACAAATGGCAAAACAATTGTTTAATCTTTATTGTGTTTATGTTTGAACTGATTGGTATATGCATTCACTGATTGTAAATGAATCATATGTTGAAACATATTGCACATTGCATATTTGGAAGAAATAATCGATTAAACTATTTACATAATCTATTAAATTTCTTCAGATTTCAGTATATGCTTTACAAGGGCAAAACAACTATGTTTTAACCGATTACATTAGTTATATAATCGATTAAACATGTTACAATGCATACATGTGTTTGTTGAGTGCATTGATGTGTTTATAAAAGAAAATGATTTTGAAATTTGCTTAAGTATGGAACTTTACCGATTACATAAGTTTCACAATCAGTTAAATTGTTTATCTTGCAAAAATCATTTTCATTGAAAGTTGTCACTGCCTATAACGGTCATATTTTGTTGTTGTTTGCTTGTTTGATTTACATAATCGATTGCATGCACCATTTGATCATATTTTGCACTTGAGGTGTACTCATTGAGGATCAATGTTGACTTTACAATCAAGAAGATTGTGTTTCCTGTTGTTGTGAGCCAAGAAGAGAAACTATGTGTTCTGCATTTAGAGTTGGAATTGCTCTATCGGTTATAGAAAGTTGGGATTACTTTCTGGGTTGTGAGATTGTGAGGTGATTCACATCTTATACTATAGGTGATATTGAGTTGGGAAAGAAGAGTGCATTGAGAGGGGAGTTCTCTGTATTCTTGCTTGTATAACTCTATCAATATAGTGGTTCCCTTCAACTAAGATTGTTGAAGAAAGACTGGATGTAAGCTTGACTAAACCAGTATAAATTCTTTGTGTTGATTTTTCTTCCCTTCTCTTTTATTTTTGTTCATATACTTGTTATATTGCATTCCAAGAAACCTCAAAGATTTTGAAAAGCTTTTGAAAAAAACATTTTTTTAAAGGGCTAATCAATTCACCTTCCCCCTCTTAGTTTTGATACAAGGCATCACTTTTTCTACAATTGGCACCAGAGTTGGGAATTCGAAGTTTACTCAAATTTTAATCGGTTAGGTTTTAAGCATTATCGACTAAATTGTTCCTGATGGCAAGTGTATCTCAAACCTTTGGTGAAGGGGGCATCCACAAATAGACCATCACTATTTACGAGTGAGAATTACCCATTTTGGAAAATTAGAATGAAAATTTTCATGAAACCAGTTGACAAGGGTATTTGGGATGCAATTATTAATGGTCCCTTTGAACCAACAAAAATGGAGAATGACAAGTTAAAGGCCAAAGAATTTTCAAAGTGGATAATAGATGAAAACAGAAGAGCACACTATAATTTTAGAGCAAAGAACATCATATCCTCTACGCTTACAATCGATGAGTTCTTGAAGTGACTCACGAAGGAACTGATGAAGTAAAGAGAGCTAGAAAGAATTCACTCATCTAGAGTATGAAATATTCAGAATGGAGATTGGAGAGACAATCTATGATGTCCAGAAAAGGTTCACACACATAGTCAACCACCTTCTTGCACTTAGAAAGACTTTTGAGAAAGAAGAAATTAACATCAAAATCTTGAAAAGTCTTAATAGAAGCTGGCAACCTAAAGTCACAACAATCTCAGAATCCAAAGATCTAACAACCATGAACATGGCTACTTTGTTTGGAAAGCTGAGAGAGCATGAACTTGAATTCGACAGATTGAGGATAGAAGAAGAAAGTGAGCAGAAACATTCAATAGCCCTCAAGACTACAAGCAGAACTACCTCAAGAAAGCATCCTGAGGAAGCAAACTCAGAACCTGAAATGACAGAATTGGAAGCCATGAATATAATGGTAAAGAAATTCTCAAAATTCATGAAATCTAGAAAATCTGGTTTTGATTTTGTAAGTAATCCTAGAGGCAGCAAAAGAAGAGCAAACATGTAGTTCCTACATGTTATGATATGGAAAAGAAGGCCACATCAAGCCTAACTGTTCGGTCTTGAAGATGAAGCAAAAATTTGATGAAAATACCAACTAAGTTAGAAGAAAGAGCAAGCAAAAGAAATCCTACATTGGTTGGGAAGACAGTGACTCCAATTTCTCCTCAAGTGATGATGATCAAAGCTTGGAGGAAGAGAAAAATCTATCCTTGATGGCTGGCTTGGTATGTTCTAAAAGCAGTGATTGTAGCTTTGATGATGAACTAATAGAGGACAGGTATTATCAACTCCTTGATGCATTTAAAGAATTACATGTTGATGCCATTAAAATGCAATATTAGGTTAATCATTAATGAGTGAGAAAAAATATCTTGAGCATAGGATTAATAATCTGGTTGATGATAATGAATGACTTAAAATTAAGCTTGAAACTGCTTTACAATCTACAAGGAAGGCTAAATCTGAGATTAAAACAATAGTTCAATAATGAACTAATTGTCCTACACGCCTTGAGAAAATAGATTACTTGATGAAGACTCTATCTAAGTTTACTCTAGGAAGATTCAATCTTGAGGTTGTGCTATGCAGAGAGTAAACACTTACATTCATAAATTCTCAAAGTCAATGAGTGTATACACATCTTGTTGAGGTTGGAACTATTTTGCATAAGTGGATAACATGTTTAGTGCTAAATTGGATGAATTCGATTGTATTTAACTGGTTTAGTTATTTTTATGCTCAATTTTAACTTTCTTTGCATATATGCATATTATGAATTGATTTGTGAGTGAGTGATGATGTGAAAATTTTGTGAAAGTTCTGATTAATGGGTTTGTATTCTATTTTTAGTTTTTCCCAAGAGTGCAAATAATGTGAGGGTGTGATGAGTCCCTAACTGCTAGAAAACTAAACACTTAAAACCACTCTTATAGGGCCAAGTTTATGTGAATATTAGCGTTTTAGAATATTTTTAGTGCATATTAGATAAATAGGCTTAAAGTTGCTTGTTTCTTTTAATTAGTAGTTTTTAGCTTATTTTAGTTGCATTCTTAGATTTTCTTAGTTTCATTAATATAACACCCTAAATTTTAAGGGTGTCACTAAAACGCGCCAAAACTAAAAATTTCGTAATCAGGAATAATTTTTCAAATAAATTGAATCCAATTAATTTTTACAACATCAATATTCAAATTCAAATGCATGCAAATACATAAATCTGTAAAAATTTCTTCAAAGAAATAACCACATAAACTTTATAAAAATCTTGTTGAAAGTTTATCCCATCTCTCGCATGTCTACCCAACATCGAGCATATATGCATCTGTTGCCATATAACAGCAATGTTATACGATCATCACCACACACACACACACACACACATTTCATACATACACAAACAAGTACGAGTGAGCTAACCGAATAAACATGAATTCACTAGTACATTTGTTAGTCCCTACCACAGTCCTACCACCCTAAATAACATCAACACATAAGACTATAACAAACAATACAATGATAATTCATACATTCTCTTAAAAAGAATCATGACCAACCTATTAGCTTTACAAAACCTGTCCTTTAACGACAACACATGCCAATACTAACCATCTTTATAAACATTTGTCTTCTTCTAAACTTCATTATACCATTACTATTTACCAAAATAGGACAATTCAAGTGGTCCTCAATCGTAGTTTTGGACCTATCTCCCTTGCTTCGCAAGCTGCTCACACCATTTCTAAACTTAGCATGAGATGGAACCCTACGCGAGAGATATCCATCCCTTTCTACCCCCTCATAAGAGGAAAGGGCGACACTCGAATCCCAATCCCTTTTATCGCTCATCAAGGACTCATCTCTTCCACAACCTCTTAAAGACGAAGAGATCCATAATTATACCTCCTCGCAAGAGGAAAGATGACTACCTTTCTACCCTCTTGAAAGATGAAAGGTTCAACCCTTACTCAAAGCATAACTACCACCACACATGGTTCAATACCGTAACTCTCTCACTAAGTTGAAAAATGATAAAAGAAAACCATTACCAATCATCTCGTAACTAATAACGGTTCAAAAACTGTTATTTTGATACTTGAATTTGATGAAAAACACACCCTTTATAACTTAGAATTAGCTTGAAATCATGCATTTTGCTTAAGTTAGGAAATAAGAGAGTAAAAGGTGGTTTTCTTGGTATTATGCTTGATTTTCTCATGATTTGGCAGGTTTTATCTGGAATTGAATAAAGGAGGTTGAAGGAGAGAAGAGTTGGACTCAAGAAAAGGTGGAAAAGTGAATAAATGAAGAATCGCAGCCACCGCTCAGCGCTAACCTAGCGCTGAGCGCCAACCTCTTCAAATGGATACGACACAACGCCTAAGTGTCAACACTGAAGGGAAATCAAGTGACGCGCCCACCATTGAGCGGTATTGTTAACACCCTGACAAGTGTACCAGATCGTATCAAGTAATAATAGAACAATAAGTCCAGATATCGTTTCCCAAGGGACTCTGTGGCCTAAACGTTCATGTGAATTAATCACATATGACTTGAAAGAATAATAATTTGATGTTGTAATGCAAAAACGAAATTAAACATGCAAATACAAAAGCTTGATCAATTGGCAAATAAAGATATGAATGAATGGATGTTGTTGGGATTTACGGTTTCATCCTGATCCACCCTCATATATCTACTATTCCTATTAGATTCAACTTTATTTCCAATGTTCATGCAACTTTCTAATTTATGGATTCTTGGAGTTTTAACACGTTCTGTAAGAGATCAAATAATCTGAAAGAAATCACACAAATCGTTAGAATAAAAAACTCCTTACAAAATTCAAATTCACGTCTATTTATAGATTTTCACAATTTTGTCGCTCTGAAGTCGACTTCGCTACTAATGTGGTCGAATGTACTATGACAGTTATAACAGATAGTAGCAGTCAAAGCAACTTAATTTATTACACAATTAATGCAGTTGATTCTCATTAAATGCTTGGTCAACACAATTAAAAATATAGTCGTTAGACATGTCAAGCATTAACAAAATTTCAAAACATAACAAACTTAGTCAAATGGCTTGCGCACATAGTCGACTTTGTAACATTTCAATGTAGTTTTGAAAAACTTTCTCTTTAAAAAATCACACAGCATACTTTGAAAAACTTTGTGCAAGGACACGAGTTATAATCGACTTACTTCATAATGAAGTCGACTTAAAACTGTTGTTTTGCCACACAGTTAAAGTTCAACAAAATTGAATATGGTTTTTCTTTTCCAAAACATTTGTCATGAAATGACAGATAAAATCACATTTATAACATAGTGAATTGTAATGATCAATCACAGAAAAAACACAAACATGTTCACATATAATCATAATCATCAAAGAAATGAACATGTAACACAAAACACACATGTGTTATTAATTATTTGTTGTCATCATAAAAAACCAAAAGCTTTAAGATTGTAGGTTCAGCCAAACCAATGCTCCCTCTATCAACAATCTCAACAAAAAAAACTCTAAAACATCAAAAGCAAGATTGAATTTGAGATTAGAGTGAAGTTAAAAGTTGATTAATAAATTGCCAATATCATTTTACTATTTTATTCGTGATTGTGAAATTTCATGTTTAATTGTGTGTTTTAGCTTTGGGAATGTGTTGTTATTATACTTGTATGCTTGCATTAACTTTTAGGATTCATTTTAAGAAAGTTTGACATTTTAATTTCAGAGTTTGCATTGTGTTCGTTGATCTCGGTAATTAGGGTTCATAATTAGAAATATTTGCATTTCATAATTTTAAGCCAAAATAGTGATTTCGTGTGTTGATATTAACCATATAAAAGTATTTCGAATCACATCCATCATTTAATTGTGCATGTACATGTCTATGTTGCATCAAATTCATGATAGAGTTCATCTCATGGCATATTTTTAAGATTTTATGCATCTGAGTTTAGGTTAGCAATTGTAATCAAGTTTGGTTGTGGTCAAGCATGAATTCTAGTTGCATTTATCATGTTAGAGATTTTGTAAGCTCATCATAGCATAATTCCTTCTTGTATTCATTCAAATACTTAAGTTGAATTAAATTTTCATATAGGAATTTCATCAAATTGTTTGTATATAATCTTTTCTACATTATTTTAGGTTTAGGGATATTTTGATTGCATTTTTTTAGCAGCTTTAGCATATCATTTAGTACACACACACGCACACGCGCGCGCGCGCACACACACACACACACACACACACACACACACACACACACACACATATATATATATATACTAAATAATTTTAGATAGATTAGGATTAGTTGTTTTCCCATATCAAATAACATCACACACATTATAACTAGTTAATTGGTTGTTGTATCCTTAAATTGATTCTTGGTTGACCTTATACTATATTTAAGGGGAAAACCATCATTTGTAGATATTGATGTCACACTATTATAATGCATATTTATCTCATTATATTACAAAGTGCATCTTTTTATAGGATGAATTAGGGAAGACCCTTTGAATTCAGTATTAATTCTCAATAAGTACTCTTTAATACCCACTAATATTACATAATTCCTATAATATGAATAATTATTTCCTATATTTAATTAAAAGATAAAAATTACATAGAAAACTCAAAAGGCTCCTCAAGATCAATCATTCCCTCCTTTTTTAAGTACATTCATCTTCGAATTTCATTAATACTCTTCTTCCAAGAGAAACATAATACCCAGATCAAATATTTGCCTTTTATTGATTTTTCATTTCAGAAGTAGAATCCTTGCAAGAACAGTTGGTTGATTAATACCAAATGATGTGTTGTTGAAACATCTTGTAAAAAAATTCTCCTACAGTTTTTAGTGGACAAAATAACATTGTTGAGACATCTCATAAAAGACATCATCTTTATTATCATTTCCCCCTCCCCTTTTGTTCGTCACTTTTTTCCCACTTATTTCTTCTTTTCTCGTTCCTTTTATATATTTTTTTTTCTTAAAGATCTTTTTGTCTCAACTCCTCCTCTTTATTTTCTTTTTCTCTCAATTACTCCTCTTTATTTTCTTATTCCTTTAAACTCGTCCTCTTCATTTTCTTTTTTCTTTAAACTCTTCCTCGTTATTTTCTTTTTCTCTGAACTCCTTTTTGTTTTCTCTTTCTCTCAATATCTCCTCTTATATTTCTTTTTATGTGCTAATTTCCTTTTTCTCCATCTCTTTCGCTGTCATCGTAGTATGAACATGTCTTTTCCAATATTCATAAAATATTTTCTCTTTACCTTTATACTTTATCTTTTTCTTTTTCCTTTCATTTTCTCTCCTCAAAATTTTCTTTAAATTTCCTCTTCATTTGTGAAACAAACTTATAAACAAACAATTTGTAATAGACATTGAGTTGAGGGGCATTTTTAGCATCACTACCTAGTATAAGTCTAAAATACAAATAAAAAATTGAAAGAATAGATATGAAAAAAAAAACACTAAATATAAAGAGTTGAAGCTCTGATACCAACTTATGAGAAACCAAGGGGATTGTTCTGATATTCAATTTGAGGAAGGATATTATACTCAAGAAAGAAGAGAAGGTGAGTGATAAGTCATGGAGTTGATCACCACAAGTTACCTTGATAAGATCAAAATTGGGGTTCTTATAACGCAAAACTTCATAAAATTCTCACAAATAGAAAACACAATTTTCTATCAAATTCATATGTATCACATTATATTACAAAGTGCATCTTTTTATAAGATGAATTAGGCAAAACCATTTAAATTCCCGTTAATTCTCAATAAGTATTTTTTGATATCCATTAATATTACTTAATTCTATTATATGAACAATTATTTCCTTTTATTAAAAGATAAAAATTACAAAGAAAATTTAAAAGACTCCTTAAGATCATATCAAATAATGTCTACTTCAATTTTAGTAGGTTAAACTTCTTCTGCAAGCTTCCTCAAGGCACCAAAGTACGTTAGAGTTGGTTCCTTCTCTTAGGTGCATTATACTTGTCAATAGAAACATCTAAGCACACCTCACTAGTCATGAATTATGAGAAAACATAACTATTGTTGTAGTTGCAAGTGACCTAAAATAATGTGCTTATAATTGTATTAAAGTAAATGTCACTTAATATTAGGAAATGAAATCTATATATGGATGAGTAAAATGAATGTAAAGGCTAAATAAAATCCCAACCAAAAATATAAAATGAAATTATTAATTCTAAATCTAAGACAAACTATAACAAGAGTTCTAAAGTATATTTTTTAGGATTTAATAATTACACTAGCCTACTACTAACAAGCTAATTAGGTAAGACTAAGATAATACTAAGACTAGACTAGGACTAATGAAACTAAGAAAATTTAAGAAAGAACACTCTTCTTTATATTATCACTAAAATAAGCTAAAAACTACTAATTAAAGAAAGGTTTAATCATGTAGTTGTCTCTATTTTTGATGAATTTTCTCAAATAGGTCTCTTAGTTATTTTTTGTCTCAATTCGGCCCATAATTGTGAAAAATTGATGTAATTGGACCTATAGCATTAAAATAGGTTAACGACGTTAAATGTCAGCTGACATGACACAATGACGTGGTGTAATTAAAATATGCGGCAAACTTAGAGCATTTTACGTGCAGTAGTGATGTGGAAAACCAGAAGAAATAATCTCGTTGTTGAACTAGAGAGGCAAAAAAAATAGGGAAGCTTTTAGATTTTCCTTTCTAGAGAGGGCCAAAGTTAAGATCAATGGCTTGAGACAAGGTTCCTAAAGGAAAAGTGATTTATGAACTCGACTCGAATCGATTAGAACTTTATGAGTTTTAAAAAGAATTTTACAACATTTGAATAAATTAACCAAAAGAATATAGGTTTCAAGTAATATGCTACAAAGAAAAGGATTTCCTAGCCCAAATAAAGCTAATCCCGGAAGTTACTTCAAGGTCTAGAAACAGATCTCTGACTTAACTCCTTCACCTATTTTTATTTCAATTTTTTTTTGTCTTTTGATATTTTAAACATTAGGGGTCACAAAAATATAATTAAAATCAAATTGGGAATTTTTTGAGGCAATTTGCATTTCATGAAATTAGGGTTCACGAGTTATGTCATCCAAATTGAGGATTGATTAAGTGAAATTGGGTATTATAATGGTTGTTGGTGTGAGGCCTGTGGTGGATGATAAGATTCTAGTTTTCGGTTTTCTGCTGGTGGTTCCCATGGCAGTGTGATTTGGAAACTCGAATGGCTTCTACGATTTGGCTTATGCATTTTGGGGTTGCTATTTCGCAAGAGAAGATGAAGGACAAGGCTCGTAAACTATTCGTTAATTTGTGGTTCATTGAACCTGGGTCTGTTTTAGCAGGTGTGAAGGTATGAGAAGTTGGCCAAGTTGCGCTTTCCATGAGGAAGACGATGGAGGTGTGGTGGTTCTGTGGTTGCTAGTTTGGATGTTGTGGAGAAGCAAGGTTGGCTTAGCCATTGATACGATTTCCCCGAACACATTTAGGCATGTTCGTTTGATCAACACATTATAGGAAGTATTCACCTCAACTAATAAATACCTTACCCTTAGTTCCTTCATTTCGCACTCCATTCCCAAGCAAGTCCTCAGATCTACCTACCCTCTTGTGTCCACCCGTTCGTCTACGAAGCCAACAATTTCCTCGTTGTAAGGGACAATTAGATCTTCAAAGAAGTCCATCTTCTAGAACGTCTTCCAGTAGAGGATACTTATAGAACTTCCTTAGTCGATTGGCACCTGTTGAGATTGTTGATAAGGGAAGAACTGGTTTGGCTAAATCTTAATCTCACAGTGTTTCTGGTTCTTGATGATGACAACACATTAT
The DNA here is from genome assembly GCF_000741045.1 of Vigna radiata var. radiata. Lineage (NCBI taxonomy): Eukaryota > Viridiplantae > Streptophyta > Magnoliopsida > Fabales > Fabaceae > Vigna > Vigna radiata. The sequence continues at coordinate 583,762 of NW_014542925.1, read as the reverse complement.
TAATAACACATGTATTGATATGTGTTACATGTTCAAATCTTTATTGTGTATGAATTCTTGAAGAACATGTTTGTGTGCTTATTCACTGCTTTTTACATGAGATATCATCTGTGATTTCATTACATATGTTTCAGAAAAGAAAACCAAATGCACTTGGTTAAATTTATATTGTGTGGCAAAACTGCATGTTTTAAGTCAACTTCATTATGAAGTAAGTCGATTAAAACTCGTGACTTTGTACAGATTTTCAAAAACAATGTTGTGAGTAATTTTGCAAAGAAAAGATTTTCAGAACTTCATTGAAGTGACATAGTCGACTATATGCGCAAACAACTCGACTTAGTTAGTCATATTTTGAATTTCTGTTAATGCTTGTGAACTGTAACAACTTTATTTTGATTATGTGTTCAAGCATTAATTGCAAGTCAACTGAATTAAATGTGTAATCAATTTGGTTGGTCTGACTACTACTAATTGTTTTAACTGTCATAATTGTCTGGTTACAAACGACTGGATTAGTAGTGAAGTCGACTATAGGAGCGTCTATTTTATAGAAAACTATAAATAGACGTGATTCAGCTTTACACAGAGACTTTGGTAATTCTAACACTTTCCTTCTGTTGTTTCAGATTTTGATCTCTGTGAAAACGCTCCAAACTCATCAAGAAGACCGTGGAGATCTGTCTTAGATAGTTGCTTGAGGAGCAAGGCTGTGCTGAAAGAATAGCTTGATCATATTGCACATTAAGGTGTACTGGAAATGTGATCACCTACTTCTCTCAATCTTTGGAAGATTGTGGCTGCCCTATTATGATTACAGGAAGAGGACATATTGTGTATTGGGATAACTTTGAGGATTGTTTAAAGTTGACAAAGACTGCAGGAGAGGGGATATCTTGTTGCTGCTCTTTGGGTGTTGTATGCCTATATTTTGGTTAGAGGTTAGAGAGATGTTTTATATTTTGACGTGGAGGTCTCTATAGAAACCTTGTTGTAAAAACCTTGACCATTATAGTGCATTTGCTTCCGGGTACAGGAAGGACACTAGATGTAGGCAGTTTGGCCGAACCAGTACAAAAACTGTGTTTGAATTTCTCTATCTTTGAACTCTTTATTTTTAAGTCGACTTTACTTTCTGCATAGTCAACTATTTTCCGCTGCACTTGATTTATCTTTATCATTCAGATTTAAGAAACTTTTGAAAGGTTTACACTTTGCGAAAAAGATTTGAAAAAGACTCTGATTTTTAAACCTCACCAATTTATACCCCCTCTTGGTGTTGAAAATAAGCCATTCTTTTTCCAACAACACCTTACTCACATTGTGCCAAGCGGTCTCAACCATGATAACCATTGGGTCATTTTTGTCGGGGTTTGAGGCGTGGAAATCTTCATCTGAGAAGGTGATGGATGACATGGATCTCTACTTTTTATTGATAAGGTGGATGGTTTTCAAGCCCCAAAGATGTCTTTTTCATGCTGAGGAGAATGCTCCGCCTCCTGCGAACCCTCCATATATTGTGTTTTTGTGACTGCGTAATGGGCAACCACGACCCTTGCTCCTATTTTGGCACTGGTTGCCGAATCGACACTTGTCCTATTGAAGGGGATGGTCTGGACTCCTCCGTGTGGGCATCTTTCAACCTACTCTACCTTCAGATATTTTTGAAAATGACCCGTTCGGATCAGCTCTTCGATCTTATCACGAAGGGTGGACACTCTTCCGATGTATGCCCAAGGTTCTGATGGCATCAGCAATGTTTCTTCCCATCAGAATTCCTGGGGGTTGATCGGGGGGAGGAGATCCACACTTAATGTCTCTTCAAAGATTCTTACCCTTGGCACGTTCAAAAGGGTGTACTAGTTGAACTTAGGACCTTGGGGGAGGTCCATGGGCATGGACCTACCCCTTTTATCTCCTTCACTGATTGATTTCTTCTCGTCCTTCCTTTCCCTACCAGAGGCTACAACTGTAGCTTCCTCCTGTTGCTTCTTTCGAAAGGCGCACATGTCTTCGATGTGCATAAACTCGACTGCCCTATCTTGTAGCTTGTCTATAGTCTTTGGTGGCCTAGCACATAGGCTATTTGCAAACAGTCCCGCCTTCAGGGTCTCCGGTAGGTTGTTAAGGATGAACTCTTGACTGATGTCTCTTGCCTTCAGGGTATGAATATCGGTAAAATAGTTTATAGTGTTTGGGGGCAAGGTGTTGAACCACACCAATACCTCTCCCTTCACGGAGAGAGAGAACGTTCAACACCAGACGGGGTTGCTCGAGGAGTATAAGGCCATGGTATTTACGAACGAGTGAAGGTGCTCGTCGGGGTCCGCCAATCCATCATACTTCTCAAAGATGGGGGATGTCGACTTCTCGGGCATTGGTGCTTCCATGACAGTCGCAGTGAAGGGTAGTAAGCCCTCTACCTGTATCGTTTGAACCAAGAGGATTCTCTCTGTTGGTAGAAGTACTCACATCCTGACTGGTCTTACTTGGTCCCTCGGTCTAAAAATTCTCCTTTGAGGGAGTGGGGATTATCGACACTGAGTGTTGGGCCGACTGCTCTTGCGTACCGACAACGTGTTCGACCCTTAGTGTTGCTATCTCGGCCTCATGTCGCCTCTACATCTCTTGCATTTGTCTATGCATCTCTCTAATTAGCTTCATAGTATCCTATTGATCGCCCATGTTTCTTGTGGTCACCATTGGGTTTCTTCGTTCATCCTCGAGTCCCACGATGGATGCCAAAATGTTTTGGATGTGGGGTCAAGAATCACAATGAAGACACTCATTCACACTTTTCTTCCAATCCTTTAACATCGCTCTAAGTCCCTGTTACAAAATTATCTTCAGTCCTTCGTGTTTAAACTCTAAGCTGAGTAGGTAGGTACTTCGACTCTCAAATCAGTTATATGTGTTTGATCGGTTATCAGAGTAAAATCTTAAATTTATAATAAATACAATTACCTACTTTCTTTCTTTACCTCTAATTTATAAATTTAAAAATAAACTTTTAATTAAAGTTGACTTAATTACATTCCAACAAACCCCAAAATCGATAAATATATTTTCCTTCTTAATATATTCGATTTGTAGTATTCATACTTAATATTTATATAACTAATTGGCTTATTGAAAAATTGTATAAACTTTGAATTAGAAACGACTTTTGTCCTTTTTTTTTAAGTTGACCATCTAATGTTAATATCCATTTATTTACCACATATCATACAAATTACAAAGATATGATTTCATTTTAGAAATGTGATAGATGAAAATAACCCATCTACATATATTTATAATAATTCAAATAGAAAATGAATAAAATATCTTTTCTTTTCTTAATTATAACTTGGCTTAATACCTCCAATGGTCCTCATATTTGTTTGTCAATCTCAGTTTGGTCCTCAAGTTTTAAACAGTCTCAATTTGGTCACAATTTTTGTAAAAATGCAAACATTTTACCCCGACCGTTAAATGCTACCAAACGGCGTTAATATTAGCTGAGCTGTAATTATTTTTATTATAATGATTAAATTCAACGAGTGATGTGTTTCCCATCTTAATTCCACCTCACATGATTAAAAAAATCTGATGACTGAAACCAGATCTTCTCCTCCCTCTCCCTCTCCCTTGCGTCCTCCCCTCTCAACGCTTTACTGGTGCCATCACCAACAACCACCACCGTCCAACAAAACACCAAATATTTAAAATTTTTCTCCTCTGGTGATACCTATTGCATATCTCTTCATCCCTTCACCAAGCCAACCAAATCATCTACTTCAAACCCCCAAAACCTTCTGCAACAAGCTTTAACTCAAAAGCAAAACCCCACTTCACCTTATTTATCTTTCTTCTTCGTTCAACTCCATAGAGACCCTCGTCAATGAGCAACACCCAGACCAAATAACAGCGTCAAAAGATCGGACCTTTACCCGACCAAGAGGGAGGTTGGACTCGAAGACCTCTCCACGCCTGAACCCTCTTCGTTTGGCGGAGGTGGCAGAAGTAGCCTTGGTGGCGGAGGAAGGAGAGAAACTCACGTCCTCTGATTCCCTGTAGGTTTGATGACGGCGTTGATGAAGCGACACATGGAGCGGCAGAAAGCGTCGTACTTGGTCGTGGCCGGGGAGAGGAACGTGAAGTCGCCGCCATGGAAGAAGACGACGACAGGAAGGGTGGCAGCAGAGGCGGAAGTAGTGGGAGAGAAGAGGTGAAACCAAAGGTTACGTGTGGCATCGATAGTGACGTCGGAGGTGGTGATAGACAGTTTTTGTGTAGATGATTTTTTGGCATCCTTCAACGTTGTTTCAACTATCAAGTTACTTGTATTGGTTTACCTATCCTGTCTTCCTTTTATGATTTCGTTTATCTTCCTTATGTGAGTTAAAAATTTTCTCTTTTATGTCATTTACAGCTGTTAGGCTGTGAACTTTAAAAATTTTCCATCTTCAGCAGCACCTGCCACATACGCTATCCTATTCCATCTCGGCATTGCTGCAGTTCTATTGCTTTATGTACTTTTCTGGTTGAAGGTATTCTTACTTATATTCTATTCAACATGTTTCTGTAGTGATATCTATTTCTCCATTTAAAGTATGGTGATCTTAATAAATGAGAAGCAGTCTCCTGTAAATTATAATTGCGTTTTATAGATACATGTTTGTGATTTCGTGTCGACTCTCAGTTTCGAGGATTGTCGTTTACTGTCTACAAGTTTCAGCCAATTGTAAGGAATGGACAATTTCTGGAAGTGGATATAGATATGGCTTAGATCCCTTTATGAAGACGGGGTTGGATTGTGCAAATGCTTATCTTTCATATCTCATTTGTCCCTACCAATAATCCACATTGCACACATCTTCTTCTCCTTTTCGTGTATCGCTGTCACCATACGACACCCTACCAATAACCTGTGTTGTTCATCTTGTAGGTAAAAATAACTTTTCTGGTTTGGTACACAAACAGAGGAGAAGGGGTGTTCGACGACATTTTTTAGTTTCAGATGGAGAAAAGGTGTGAGTCGGGGGGTTTGATGGTGGAGGAATGAGTGAAATGTGATCAATGATTGGAAGGAAAAAGAAAGACCATAGCCACGTGGATTTAAAGATTTTAAAATATAAAAAAGAAATTACAGCTTAATTTAAAGTTAACGCCGTCTTAATATATTTAACAGTTGAGATAAAATGTTTGTATTTTTACAAAAATTGTGACTGTTTAAAACTTGAGAATCAAAGTGAAATTCACATACAAATATAAGAAGCATTGAAGATATTAAACCTTATAACTTTTAACAAAAAGAACCGAAAATTACGATCAATATGATTTTTTTTTAATTGCTAAAACGTCAACTAATTTGTAACGGGAGAGTAAAGAAAATGGCGGATGTTTACTAAAAAAATGTAGGTAAAAGTTTTGGAAAAATACTTCCAGATTTCATTGACAAAGAAGTCTTAGAACACAAAATAATAATATCTGTGACAATATTTTAAATAACAAAAAAAAAGAAAAACGTGGCATTTTCCTAAAACATTGGTAGTATTAGGATAGCTACTTAACATTGAGCAAAATAAATAAAAAATAAATAAAAAAAAAGAGTTGAATAGAAATAGGTGTAAGAAGAGGAAGAGAGAATGCATAGTGTATTTATATCTGAATCCAGATCCAGCACCGTTTCAGCAACCCACCCAATTCCCATCGCTCCGCCGTCACAGCCATGTCTCTGAATCTCCGTCAGAAGCAAACAGGTAATCACTCTCAATTCCGATCTCTGCATTTTCCGATTCCCAATGAGCCCCCTCGTTTCCCTTGCCTCGCTAACCATCCATTGGCGTTTCAGAATGCATCGCGCGCATGCTCAACCTCAACCAGCCGCTCAACGCCACCACCGGCACGGCCAACGAGGAAGTCTACAAGATCCTCATCTACGATAAGTTCTGCCAGAACATTCTCTCCCCCTTGATCCACGTCAAGGACCTCCGCAAGCACGGCGTAACCCTCTACTTCCTCATCGACAAGGATCGCAAGCCCGTTCATGACGTTCCGGCGGTGTACTTCGTCCAACCTAACCAATCCAACGTTCAACGCATCGTTTCGGACGCGTCTAAAGCTCTCTACCAGAGCCTTCACCTCAATTTCTCCACCTCCATCCCCCGGCCACTCCTCGAAGACCTCGCCTCTGGAACCCTAAACTCCGATTCCATTCAGCGAATCTCCAAGGTCCATGATCAGTATCTGGAGTTTGTAACCCTAGAGGATAACCTTTTTTCGCTGGCCCACAAGTCTTGTTATGTTCAACTCAATGACCCTTCTGCTGGAGACAAGGACATTGAGGAGCTTGTTGAGAAGATCGTTGGTGGGTTGTTTTGCGTGTTGGCCACTCTCTCTGTTGTGCCGGTTATCCGCTGCCCGCGTGGCGGCCCTGCTGAGATGGTTGCTTCTGCGTTGGATCAGCGCATTAGGGATCATTTGTTGTCCAAAAATAATTTGTTTACAGAGGGTGGGAACTTTGTGAGCTCGTTTCAGCGCCCTGTCTTGTGTATCTTTGACCGGAATTTTGAGTTGCCGGTGGCGATTCAGCATGATTTTCGCTACCGGCCTCTTGTTCATGATGTGCTTGGGTTGAAGCTGAATAGGCTGAGTGTGCAGGGGGAGAAAGGTGGTATGAGGTCTTATGAGTTGGATTATGCTGATTCGTTTTGGGTTGCGAATGGATCGCTAGAGTTCCCAGAGGTTGCGGTTGAGATTGAGACACAGTTGAATAAGTATAAGAAGGATGTGGATGAGGTGAATAAGAGGACTGGTGGGACTCATGGTGCTGAGTTTGATGGGACGGATTTGATTGGGAACACGAAGCATTTGATGAATGCTGTGAATTCTCTGCCTGAGTTGACTGAGAGAAAGCAGGTGATTGATAAACATACGAACATCGCGACCGTGTTGTTGGGGGAGATCAAGGAGAGGTCCCTTGATTCTTATGCTAAGAAGGAGAATGACATGTTGGTTAGAGGTGGCATTGAAAGGGGAGACCTGCTTAGTGTGCTCAGGGGGAAGGGAACAAAGATGGATAAGCTTAGGTTTGCCATCATATATCTTATTTCTTCTGAAAGCATTAATCAGTCTGAAGTAGAGGCTGTAGAAGCAGCTCTGAGAGAGTCTGAGGTTGATACTGCCGCTTTTCAGTACGTGAAGAAGATCAAGTCGTTGAATGTTTCATTGGCATCAGCGAATTCTGCGAGCAGAAGTAATATTGTTGATTGGGCTGAGAAGCTCTATGGGCAATCAATTAGTGCAGTGACTGCTGGTGTAAAAAACCTTCTATCTAACGATAGGCAGCTAGCATTGGCAAGGACAGTTGAGGCCTTGACTGAAGGTAGGCCAAATCCTGAAACAGATTCATACCTTTCCTTTGATCCCCGGGCCCCTAAATCTGGTTCAGGAGCAAGTAGCAGCCATTTGAAAGGACCATTTAAGGAAGCGATTGTGTTCATGATTGGTGGTGGTAATTACGTTGAATATTGCAGTCTGCAAGAGCTTGCACAACATCAGCAGCCTGCCAAGCATATTATATATGGAACAACAGAAATTCTAACTGGAGTCGACTTTGTAGAGCAGCTTACATTATTGGGGCAGAAGATGGGTTTGGGCAATGTTGGTTCTAGTTCTACCTCAGCTCAGTAGTTCACAGGTGAATGTATTCACATTTCATTTTACCAAATTATTCTTTAGTGTGCAAAGGAAAACCCTCAGACACAAGCAAAGTCAATCTGCTTTTGTTGTTCATTGTCTATAAACGATGAAGGATTACGAGCCTTACACTGCTTTCTTGATTATACAGCTAGTGGATTGCTTATTTCTTGGTAGTTTCCTGTAGCACAGTCATATATGCTTTGTCTTCATTGTAGTGGAAAGTTTTTTGAGAAGCATGGTGCGCCATTTATGTTTAATTTTCGTTCCGTGAGATGTTTTGGTTATTGAGAATCATTTTGTATTAATTAAGATTGATCTGTTTGACCGATTAGGGAGTTCCACCTTAATCATTAATGTCCATTCAACTCTTATAATGAAGATATGTTTATTATCAGGCTGATGTCTTTTATCATTTTATAATTTTTCTCTTTTTTTTTTTTTTTTGTCAATCCTAACATCAAGTCAAAATCGACAAACTGTGTCATGGCACATTTGCCTATTTCCTGTTTTTTCTTGTTTCTGTCATATCTTCTCCTTGGTTTCCAAACTAAAAGTTTTGTCCTCCCTCTTTTTCTGTATGTCATTTTTCTGTCTATTTATCTCTATTGCTTTTATATCAGTATAGAATGATATATAATGGATCTATATTGTTGGTTGGGTGCTAGTAAAATGTATTATTAGTTAGAATTTGATTGAAAATTAAATTTCTCATTTGATGATTTTCCTGATTTACAAATCAAACGTGTTAAAATTTGATTTCTAATAAATTTCAACCAATAGTAAAGAGAGTATTAAATGAAGTGTTTTTAGGATATCTGATATTTTATTTCATTTTAAAGTTGATCCTTAATTCTCCATTTTTCGATTTCAGTATATTATTTTCCTCTCTGTTCAGAGAGCATTGATTAATAATAGTTATTTGTGGGAATTGCAAGTAAAAGTAGTGATTTAAATGAATTAGTGCAATTAGGGTGAGTTGCTCTGTTGTGGAGGGTTCCTGTTAGGAAAGGTCTTTCCCCCTCATTGATTGTTTGATTAAAATTTGCGTAGGACAATTGCATAAGTTTTAAAAGCTGTGGTCGTTGTGGTTGTTGCACTTTAAGTGATAGGGAAACTGCTATTGGGCATGTGTGCAGTGGATAATTGTTGACTCCTTTTGATTCCAAGGGTCAGACATAACTATGCACCAATAAATTAATCCCCCAAAGTGGAGTTAAACCCAATTCCAAGGATATTGACAAGGGTGTTTGGAGTTCAAGTAGCTTTATTTATTGTGCATTGTTCTGATATATAAGACTTTTTACTAATTCTTTTGTATAGTATATAGTTGGGATAAAAATATATCTTATTATTATTCGTGTAGAAATTAATCTAGTAATTCTATTAAGAGGAGCTAGAAGCTAGGAAAATGAGAACGAAATAACTGGAGTTGAATATTACAAGATTAAGTACGGCATCAAGAACTCCAAGGAAATCCATTGGATTAAGAGCGTGAATGGGTAGACATTATTTGATTATTTGTGTTAATCTTATCTGAATGAGAAAAAGTATGGGTGACAATTGAAAACTAGAATATATGCCCAAGCCTGATAACTTTTTTAATGTCAGTAATTTTAAAAAACAAATGATCGAACATGTAAAAAATATTAGTTCAGTTAATAAATAAACGAAAACTATGTTCAATTATATAACTATAATATTGTCATTTGAGAAAAATATATGTATTATTTTGAATTAGGAAAAACATACATTGGAAATAAAACTATATCGAATTTTGAATATAACAATATATCCATTTTTCAATATATATTTAGAGACCTAGCAAATGATTCAAGGTTGGTTTGAAAGAGTTTCCAAATACCTGTTACTGTTAGGATGTGTATTCTGTCACATGAAAGAATAATAAATACTTTATGGTTGAAAGAGAATGTTGTTCATCTAAGAATCACATCCAATGCAACTATGTTTGTTGTTATTTTATGTGTTGGGTGTTCTGAGTATTTTGTTTTCTACTAAGTAGGGGGCGCAGAGTCGGTTATAGTGCATTGATATGCAATGTACAATTGAGTGTCTGGTAACCAATAGTTCATGTTTGTGATTTTTATCTTGGGGTACTACTAGTATCCCTTTATATTAATTCAACTTTATCTTTGCAGATATAAATGAAAAGAAACTAAGTTTTTCCAGTGGTAAACTATGTCTCAAATACAATCTGCCAGTTGGGTGCGTCAAACAAGTTTGTATGAGATCATTGTGACAATGGTGAATTTTGTAAAGAAAATATAATCTGATATGAATTTGAAGAAACTTCTTTTAGAGACATTATATCTTCCATGAATCTTTTATGGGTGTTGTTAAATTTTTATCAATTGACTGTTTATAAACATCTTTAAAAAAATAAAAATATTACTCAAAATCGAATTTATTGGAGATAATGTACAAAAAATATCGTGCAAAATATATGTATTCACAATTAAAGGTAAGAAGTACTAAAGGAAAGAAAGTTCAGGAAAATAATAAAAGAAATAAATAGAATACCTGAAGTAAATGATTACGATCATCGGTGAGCCACTAGGATTTAAGTAGTATTTATAAATTTCATCATTTATTACAAAGTAAAAATTTGATATTTATACAATAAATTCTAGTTACTCATAACTTCCTAAATTTAAATAATTGTCACCATTGATAATTTTGATTTTTGATCCCTTCCATTAATGAGATCCTGAACTTGATTCTTCAAAATCTCCACTTTTTAACGATTTCATAAGAAACATCATTCTGACAAATCGAAATCATGTGGGAGTTAACGCATACTTTGAAGAATGTGATGATTCTCATAAGAGTGTCCGATACTACGTTCAGCACATTAAAAATTTCACCCATAATACTTTGTAGCTCTGACAGATTTTAACTAATAATTTTAGAAAAAAAAATAATATATTCAAACTAAATACAATTTGAATGTGTAATCTCTATACAAATTTATTAGAGTTTATTCTCTACCGATTACAAGGGAGGGTGGACGAATATTTTTTTTTATAAACTCTGCCACTCCTTTCCAAGTATACACCGGTTCAGCAACCTCAAAGTTACCTTAACTTCCAAAATATTGATTTGTTAAGTCAAACTTCCGACGCCCTTTAGCAGTGCCAAATAGCCACATAGAACATGTCATGGCAGACAGTTCTTTTGCAGGTAGAAACAAGTTACGCCTTCAGCATATGGAAGACTGCACAATAAATAATATCGTTAATAATAGATACTATATATCCAATTTCGTATAGGGTGCTGAATGCTTAGAAAAAATAAATCAGTCCTCAAAAGCATTATGTTTTGCATCTACATTCTTTTCTTATGCCAGACAATGCAATCATGAAATTGTTATCCCAAATTAAGTTAAGCACGGGATCAACATCTTGTGATAAGGTTGCACACATATCATCATTATAAAAAAATATCTGTTTGAGGATCAACTAAAAAAATTGTAACATACCTAATCTTCCAGCCAGCCAAAGTAGAAATCACGTAATGTTGACACTTGCAAATTGATCTATTAAAAAAAACAGAAAATAAGCTGAGATTTATGGCAGTTGACACCACTACGCCACTAATTCACAAAGTTTAGTTCATCCAAAAATAACAAATAACTACCCCTTTTTTACCTCTGAATGTTTGCCAGAAGACATGCTTCTTCCATTTCAAACCAACGTCTGTAAATTTTTTCTACTTTAAAATCTGCTTAATCAGTCAATATCATCTTTCCTATCTGGCACAGTAATGCGACCATCTCTAACAAGACAATAAAGTTGTCACTGTCAATCAGTCTACCCAACTATATCCTGCTTGCTTCTTGACATTCTTTTCTTCCATCAAAACTCTCACACGCTCAGCATCTTCCCACTGTCTTAAATTAGCATACATATTATATAACAATACATACGGAGCTGAACTTTCTGGTTCAAGTCTGATCAAAGCATCAGCTGCTACAATGGCCAATTCTACATTATTATGAACTCTACAAGCACTTAGCAATGCACCCCACACAGCCTTATCTGGTTTAAATGGCATGGTGTTAATCAAATCCATAGCTTCCTTAAGTTGCCCCTGCCGTCCCAAGATGTCCACAAGGGAGGCAAAGTGCTCAACCCGTGGCTCAATACCATAGTCCGTGACCATGGATTTGAATTGTATCCTCCCTTCTTCAACTAATCCTGCGTGGGCACATGCATTTAAAACCGAAATGAAGGTTATATAGGTAGGGTGAATTTTAAGCCTTTTCATCAGTTTGAAAAGCTCTAGGGCTTCTGCCGCTAAGCCATGAGATGCATAGCCTCCAATCATTGCATTCCAAGTGATCACATCTTTATAAAGTTTTCTCTCGTTAAATACAGTGCATGCATCAACTATTGCCCCACATCTCGAGTACATGGTAATAAGGGAATTATTTATCGGTGAGTCAGGAAGAACAATCTTCGTGACAAGCTGATGTATCTGCTTGCCTAGGTAAAGATCCACCAACCCAGTACATACACTGATAACTGATGATAATGTGTGTTTATCTGGCTTCTCTCCCTCAAGCCGCATCTGAGAAAATAGCCTGGCAGCACCCTTATAGTCTTCATTTTTCTCATAACCAGCTATCATCGTATTCCATGAGATCAGGTTTTTGTGGGGCATCTTCTCAAAGAAATATTTTGCAAGATTCAAGTTACCGTTCTGCGCAAACCCAGAAACTATCGAATTCCATGAAAGTACATCAGGACTGGGCATTTCCCTGAAAAGCTTCGAAGCTTCATCCATGTTCGAGATTTGAACATAGCCACTGATCAGAGTGTTCCAAGAACAGGTATCACGCTCCACCATCCTATCAAAGAGCTCCCTGGCAGACACTATGTCTCCCACTTTCACATAGGACATCATCATTGAATTCCATGAGACCACATTTCGCCTGAACCTCCTTTGATCCTTTTCACCACCACCTCGATCATCTGGAATCTCATCAAAAAGGCGCCGAGCTTCTTCCACATGACCTCTTTGACCATAACCTGCAATCAGGGTGTTATAAGCATGCACCAAATTATCCTTATCATCACCACCAAATTCGTGCAAAATCCCAGCAGCCATGTCCAATTCACCGTTTCTAACAAGCCCTGAAATAAGGGCACTAAGAGAGGCAGAATCATGCTCAGGCATCGTCTTAAAAAAACCAACTGCCAAATCCACATTTCCATTCAGCAAGAATCCAGTGATCACAGCATTGGAGGACACAACATTACGCTCCGGCATGGCATTGAAGAGCTTCATAGCCTGGTCCATCCTGCCATTTTTAGCATACCCACTGATGACCGTGTTCCAAGAGACACTATCTCTTTGTGGCATTAGCTCAAACAGCTTACGTCCTTCCTCGATGAACCTACTTCCACGACACGAAAAGTAACCCGAAACAATGAGATTCCAGGACACGATGTCCCTTTGGGGCATTTCGTCAAACAATTGGCGTGCCTTGACAATCTCTCTCCGATGCACGTACCCACTAATCATGGAATTCCAAGTAACGGCATTTCGGTGCTTCATGGAATCAAAGAGTGCTCTCGCTTCTCTTAATCTACCACTTCGAATCAGATTGGATATATATTTGTTGTATTGGTGGAGCGGTGACGAGTAATAGGTACGGGTTAGAGAAGTTAAGGCATGAAAACATCTTCTTCTGCTTAATGTTCTGTACAATGTAGCCATTAACAAAACCAAGACATTGAACAACGTCTTAGGTTAAGTGTCTACCATCCATGTCACACTTCTTATTGATAATATTACATTATAATAATACTTTTTATTGACAACAAATAATCTCCTGAAACAAATTCTATTACGCCTTAAATATTTATTTTGATTCATAATTAAATACTTATTTAACAAATGGTTACAAATCACAAAAAAAAGAAAAAAAAAATCATATCATATTGAAACTTAAAAATAAATTCTAAAAATGACCTGATATCAGGTTGTACCTCCAATTTTTATTAAATTTTCATCTTTGCCGCAGTCAGAATTTGTAGAAAGAATCTTTGACTAGCTTGATTCTTTAATACACCTATTCCCAACGAAACCTACACTACTCCCTGAGCCTCCTCTCTCTCTCATTTGCGTATTTCATTTTCGTCGCATTTCATTCTCAGCTCTCCTCTCCCTTCTCGCACTTCACCCTCTCGTAGTTCACCCTCGCTTTCTCCATCGCGGCTGTTATTCTCTTTCGGTGCTCTTTGGTGGTTGATCTAGTGGTGGTGAGGGTCTTCTGGTGTGCAAGGGTGCTTCTTCGTCCTGCCTTTTTCGTCTTCGGTTGGCTTGGCGTCCAGGTTGGTGGTTCTTTCCTAACCTCAAATGCATGCTTTTAGATTGTATGATGGGTTGAATGTATGAAAATGTATGAACCTTATTGTTATTGGATGTATATAATGGCAAAAGCATGCCAGATTATACAAATCTAATTTAAAGTATGAATTTGTAATATGTTGATTTTAAAAGAAGTTGGCTGCTTTTAGGAAAAATATATGTGACTAGATTTTAGATACGGAAAATGTCTGAAGAATTCAAACGTTGTAACATTTTAGATTATTATAGTATTTATAATGTATTTTTGGTTTAGATTCTTACACTAGTGCTGCGAGAGGTTTTTATTACAGTTCTTTTTCACTATACGTCGCGGTTTATGAACCGCGGCATATTCTGTCGCGGTATAAAAGTTGGAGAATATGCCGCGGTTGTCCAAAGAACCGCTGTCTAAATTCATTTTTTTTTTTAAAAATAAAAATTGGTCCAGTATATGCCGCGGTTCAACCGCGGCAAAAGACACAATTATATGCCGCGGTTCTAGCACTAACCGCGGCCATATGTCTGTTTTTAAAAAATAAAAATAAAAAACGAGCACTTTATGCTGCGGTTGTAGTCACAACCGCGGCATATTCCCCTGCAGTTTTTTAAAATTGCAGATCTGTTTTTGTGATATCCACTACCACAAAAACAGACCTGCATATAAAAACATGTACACAAATTCAATTTCAACATAACAAACACATGTTCAA
>NW_014542925.1:566136-567799 GCF_000741045.1 Vigna radiata var. radiata | reverse complement strand
CCATAGCTGAATAATTGAAATATTCAACTCTTGTGTTCCCGACGCAAGCTCACGGACATCTTGGCTATGAAGGTATATTAGGACCTCAGAGCCTGTCCCAAATACATTAGCATCATACTCAACCTCCAAAGGCTTATCTTCAAGGATGTCAGCAAGTAGATGCACTGAAGCAAGAGGATCATCCTCAGATAGAGGAATCTTCTCCTGTGCCTGCGTCTATTGTTACATGAAAAAATAAGATAAGTTTTGACATAAAAACCCTTTAAAATTGAGAAGTGTAAAGAAGAATTTCATACCGAGGGGTCAAAAATTGGTTTAACCAAAAATTTAGGCCAATTGATAAACGACTTAAAGGCTTGTTCCACAGTGAAAATCTCTTCTGTGGCCAGAGGAACCGAGGCATCTGGTATGATCATTTCATCCACTGAGACCTTCACCTCATCCTCTAATAGTTGCATACCATGACATACAGTCGCTGACCTAAACTCTGTTACACGAGCTACTAGGACCATCTCGGTATCCTCTAAAATGTATAGCAGACATGGACTACCATCGTCCATGTCATCCTCTGGGATGGCTGGTGCGGAACAACTTCCTTTCCCGCTTCTCCCTGTCAGAGTAAATGTTAGATTATACAAAAAATAGAAATAATTGCACATAAATGTTTATTAAGTTTACCTGTGGGAGGCACAACATGTTCCTGTTCCTGTACAGGAGATGGCACCGGGCGCATGCCATAGCTCTCAAACTGCTGTTGGAACATGGCGCTGAATTCAACCCTCATCTCTATTCTAACCTCGGCCCTGATCTCCTCTCTAAGGTCTTCTCGGACCTTTTTTCTGATCTCTTCTGTCATCATTTCTCTTTGTGTTTCGCTGGATGCATATGATGACTGACGAGAAGAGCTCCCAAAATAATGTTTAATTCCTACTCCAGGACCTGCAGCACGTACACGTCCAGGGTGCTCAGGTCATCCAATCGCAACAGCAAGAATATCCTAGCGACCCTCTGGAGTGAATTGCCCTTGGGAGCTCTACTCAACCAAGGTGTCCTGTAACATTACAAAACATCATTATTCTTTAAATAGTTTAATGTAGTATGTATAATGACAATACTTATTATTTTAGGAATAGTGATAACTTACAATTCTTTCAGAAATCTCCCGTGCAGTGTCGGAAGAGTAGGTGCCCGATGGTCTCATACGAGCCAGCTTCCATTTTTCATGTCTAGACGGTGGAGAAGGAGGCTGAGGGGGGCTACCACTCTGAGATGGTGGTCTAGCATCTGCCTTTTGCTTGAGGATTTTCTCCTCAAGCTTCCTATACCCACCACGAGATAATAGGTGGGGGTTTTTGTTTTGAGCACTTGTTCCTTGTGCTTAGCTTCTAATTGCCTGTCACATACACATTAATTAATTAGTTTATATGATATATATTTGTTAATGAGGAATTGAATAATATCAACTATACTAACCTGTCATTCCTCTGACATCCGACTCTCTTTAAAAAGCCGCCAAGTCTCCTCATCAATGGACTTATATAAACTACATGAAGTCTTATGTTTAAGGTGTCCATAGATGTATCTTGATGTCAACTTACTTTTAAAGTTTCTGAAGTTTTCAGCAACAGTTGACAAACACTTATTTCTAAGTGTTGCGACATTT
>NW_014542925.1:564457-565419 GCF_000741045.1 Vigna radiata var. radiata | reverse complement strand
AACTTACCAATATATCATTCCATATAATGTTCCGATCAACCTCGGNCACATGATCAAAAGATGGAATGAGAATGCTAATCTTATCACGTGCCACTACTCCAAGGTATGATCGNAAGTCATCTGCATAGGGGCCAGTTGCCACACCCGTGATGACGTTCACATTCACCGGAGTTCTTTCACCACTATTTTTCCTGATCAATAGTTGTTTCATCCTAGTGGGTCCTCTAGTGGATCTGGTAGGGGGAGCCTCATCCCCTGAAGAATGTGGATGATCAGCCACATATCTGTCAAAATAAATAACAACATGAAATATTAATAAAAGACTTATGTAATATCATATAATTTAACAAAACATGTAATAGTAGTCATAGGAAATGTATAAAATCAAAACTAATGTGATATTAATAAAATACTTATACAGAAATTGAAAATTCATACATAAAGATATGGATTCATCATATGTATATTCCCTCATCATGATCTGACCGAATTGCATGTACATCGTCGTCAACTAGAGATTGGTCATCCAAATTTATTGTAGTTTGAAATGAATGGTTGTCAGCAATATGAATATTAATCAGATTGTTTTCGTTAACTTCAATCTGTTTTTTGCCTTCAAGAGCAACATACTAATAGTTAGACGCAGGATCTTTGACATAAAAAACCTGCGATGCTTGATGTACCATGATAAACGGTTCGTCTCGGTAACCCACCTTTCGAAAATCAACCAGTGTCATACCCGATTTATCTATTTTCACACCACTCTTATTGTCAAACCACTTACATTTGAACAATGGAACAAAAAACTTGGTGTAATCAACCTCCCATATCTCTTCTATTATACCATAATATCTCATTGATCCAAGTATAGGAGATTGATCTTTTGATGTGGAAAATTGAAGTGACTCAGCTTCTAAGCTGACTCCACTATTTTGTACTGTGCTTTTATCATCCAATTTCTT
>NW_014542925.1:560018-561847 GCF_000741045.1 Vigna radiata var. radiata | reverse complement strand
AAGGAGAAGCACGTGAATCGTGTGTCGATTGCCAGTGCAGGTTCTCTTCAAGTTGGTAGAGTTATCTCTTTCATTCTATTACTGTTTTTATCTTGTAATCTGTCAAACAATTTTTTAGTGGAACTGTTAATCACTCTTTGTAGTGATTAACGACTGGACGTAGATTCTGTTGAATCGAACCAGTATAAAAATCTCTGTGTGATTTTCTTTTGCCCTATACTCATTTTATAATTAACGCACGTTATCTGCTTGGTAAATTTTCTGAAAGAAAATTGTTTAAACTTAAAAAGGTAAAATTGTTTTAACTGTGATTTGTTACGCTGTACGCTCTCTGTGTTTTTAATCCGCTGCGCTAAACTCTTTTAAAAATTAACCCCTCCGATACCAACAGTAACAACTGTTGCATTAAGACGTGACAATCGTGAGACTTCATGCCAACAAGCTTTAAGTCCTGCATCGACACTAAACTCTTCATATTTGAAGAGTATCTTTGTGGTACTTTGATACTCTTCAAACAAATACAAAAACTTATCTTCTCTTGTCTAGACATTGTGTAACATGCAGGGGGCAAATAAGTACGTTTACCAATCTCCTTGGGTGCCAACTTGATGAGTCGATATTTTATTGATTTCACTTAGTTTATTGTGCTAGAATTAATTAGGGAATTGTGCTTAATTGTCCGGTATTTTCCTGTTTTTCCTAATTATGCTTAATTTGATCGGAAATTCTAATTTTAATTAATTTCAATTTTCTGAGCTAATTATTTGCATTATTATTTTCAGGGAAAATTTTGGAAACACAATTTAGGACATTTGGAGGAGACAAAATAAATTCAAGACTCTCAAATTAGACATTTTAAATTTCATTGTATTGTAATTGTAATTGTTTAAACTTTTTGGACAAACCTTTGCACATTGGACCATTGCTAAAAAATTATGAGGGGCCCAAATAGTAGACACTTGGCACCTAGGGTTTCCTTTTATTTTTAGGGTGGACCCCACCCCAATTTTAGGACACATGGTCCTTGGGATCACAAAAACATTCCAGCAGCCGTCATAATTTTTGGGAGCTTGGCTGGAAACGTTACTTTTTTTTTTTCAGCCGTCACTTTATATATGCAGGTTTTGGCTTTTGAAATTTTGGGGGTCTCGACATTTTTGGAGATAAGGAGCAGCACACACTTTTCTTGAAGGCACTTGGTGAATGGCATTGGATAAAGGAGTTGGAACGTTTGTTTTGGGCTGCAGTTGCTGACACACTCCATCCAAGGGGTTGCTACATTTTTCTCTATAAAGGCTTTCTTTCTTTTTTTCTTTGAACAATGTCTATGCTACTTGATTTTGGTTGATGCACTTTTTAATTAAAGTTAATTCCAGCTGCTGATTTTTATTATGTGAGTTTACTTTTAAAACAAAATTGAGAAAATAACACGGTGATTTGGGCATTGATTCACGCTGCTGGAATTTTTGTCAAATTTCATTTGATTCATTGCTTTCAAGTGATGATTAATGTTGTTTAGATAGGAGGAAACGGTGCTGGAAGAGGAAAATATGTCTCAACTTTATTTTTCTTCAAATGAAATCATGGAACTTAGTATGTCACGGCCATAGGTTGATTTTTTGGGCCATTTGCAATTTCAATTTATTTGGTAGAGGTAAATGAGGTCAAGTGAGTTGGTAAAAAAAATTTGTTGTTTATTTTCTTTAGCTTTAAATTAGTTTGAGTTGTAGTTAGTTGTTTTTCCTTTCTTTAAATTAGTTTTGCATTCGATTTAATTTAACTGTGTTTAGATATTTGTTTAGTCTAGTATTTGGTTTAGCATTTTCACT
>NW_014542925.1:539593-558488 GCF_000741045.1 Vigna radiata var. radiata | reverse complement strand
ACTTTGTCAAAAATTCAAACTCTTTCCTATATAAAATGTAGTCATTCGGACAAGCATGTATCCTTTTATACTCCATACCCATTGGACAAAGAATTTTCTTCGCATCATAATTACGAGTGGGTAGTGTATTTCCATCTGGCAGCATTTCATTCAACAACGTCAACAATTCTGTAAAACTCTTATAAGTCCATCCATTACTCGCCTTTAAATTCATGAGCCTTAACACAGTTGACAAACGTGTGAACTTAGTTGAACTAACATACAAAGGTGTTTCGGCATCAGTCGACATCGTCTCATACACATGAGCTTTGGCAAAATTTTCTGCGCCAACATCGCGGATCATGTCCTCTAATTTGTCTTCATCCGGTCGATCTTCTTCCATGGTGGAATCAGTAACATTTTCAGTTTGCGAGTCAGTCGGAAAGTGCATTTCTTCGTCGTGCCATATCCATGTTGTATAGCATCTTAGGAAACCATCACGGATAAGATGTTCTTTAATTTGAGTTGCGTTCAACTTTCTCCCATTCAAACAGTTCACACAAGGACATCTAAATTTCACTTCATCGTCACTTCTCCCCTCATTACGTTGCACAAATTGTATAAATTCCTCTGCACCTCTCTCGTACTCAGCACTAATACGTGGTAAATTAATCCAATTTCGATCCATTCCTAAATTTTACATAAAAAGATAAGCTACTGAAAATCAAACTTGCAATTTCATACATACCAACATTATAATTTCACCTAGTGATTACTCAAATATTTTANGGTTTAGGAATTATCATAATTCTATAATTTCTATGTTTTCATATTTTCATAATTCTAATAATTATAAAAATTTTAATAATAATTCTAATATTTCTAAATTACCAAAACAATATATTTTCTATGTCTACATTATTAAACAACAGTAATTGTTATCATGCAAAATAAAACGAAAAAATCATGTTGAAAAAAATAAAAAACGATGAAGGGCATCAAATACCTGGAATGGGCACGGCGAGAAGGACGGCGAAACAATGGCACGGCGTAAAGGTGGTGCGTCGAAAATGGCAAATGAACCCAAGGAATTTGAGTTTAATCGGTGCAAAACGATGGAAAATTGAAGCAAAGGTGGTGCGTCGCGACGGAGAAGAGGGCAGCGTTTTCTGAAACTGTTTCACGATGGCAGGGACGACACTGTTCGTGAATTTTGTTTTTTTAACCTTCAGAAGAGAATCTGCCGCGGTTCTACACTTAACCGCGGCATAAAGGGGGAATATGCTGCGGTTCTACACTTAATCGCGGCCTATTCATTTAAAAAAAATAATCCATAATGGCATTTTTGAAATTTTTTTTAACTTATATGCCGCGGTTCAGCGCCCAACCGTGGCATATGCTCTGAAACTTTTAAAATTTACTCAGATCAGGGAATATGCCGCGGTTCTCTGACCAACCGCGGCCTATTCCCCAATGTTCAGAATCCCCCAACTGCCTCCCAACTGCCTTTTGGGGAATGTCAGCAGGTAGCAGGGGGAATATGTCGCGGTTCTCTGACCAACAGCGGCCTATTCCCCCTGCTACCTGTTGACATTCCCCATCAGTCAGCCCCTGCAATAAATTCGTTGGGGAATAGGCCGCGGTTGCCAAAGATGATAGTTGACTAGGGTATATGCCGCGGTTTAGTGGGGAACCGCGACATATAAGTTCGATTTATTTACAAAACTTCCACCGCGCACCATTATGCCGCGGTTTCTGGTGAACCGTGGCATAATGTGCGCTGTATAAGCCCTATTTTTTACTAGTGTTATCGTATAGGACACGAATAAACATTGTACATATTTATACTATTAAAAGTGTATTTTTTGGTTACTTGTACATGTGAACTTCTTAGAAAAAAATTGAATACAACTGAACTTTTCCTGATTAATTTTTCTTCAATTTCATTGAATTTGTCAGTATTTTGGGTGACTGAGCTTATTCATTACATTCTTGGGTTTATTTTTTGAGAATTGATGTGTCCCTGTAGTGATTCAGACTTCTACTGAAACAATAGGTTTATAAAATTGGTTGTTGTTGATTGCATCGAAGTTATGTTGGGAGGAATACGAAGGTTGCCAGTTATTTCTTACTGTAATCGATTACAACCAACCTATAATCGCTTACCAGTGTGAAAACACCATTTTTTACAGAATGTTCAACACCACTCCCCACCTGTGGGGGAAACGCTCCCAATTAAGGGGTTTTACTTAATTTGGTGCATTTTTTTCAAAAATCTTGACTTGGTTGGTTGTTTTTTATCACCAAGGATGTGTGGTTGTTCTTACAAGTACTTAAATCGAATTAGTGTGTCCAAAATATTGGTTGTTTTTTATTGCATCCAAGTGCTGTTGGGATGAAGAGCAAGGTTGCCAGTTTTGTGTTATTGTAATCGATTACAAGCTACTTGTAATCACTTACCTGTGGCGGAAGCGCTCCCCATTAAGGGGTTTTACTTAATTTGGTGCACTGTTTTCAAAAATCTAAACTTTGGTTAGTTATTTTTTATCACCAAGGATGTGTGGTTGTACTTATAAGTACTTGAAACGAATTAGTGAGTCAAAATCATCCTCTCTTCAACCTCGAAACCACCAACAAGCAGTTGCCTACAGTTGGTCTGTTGTTCAGGATGACGTAAGAAAGATTGAAAAGCCAACAGTCGGTTGAAGTCTGGAATTCCAAGATGAACTTTCACAGCATCTTCCCAGATGGTAAGTTAAGCAACGTTGGTCCACACATCATCATCCAAAATTATGCGGACGCCTTTCACTTTCGTGGATATATTCTCGTCTCGATATCTCAAATTGAAATAAAAGACTCTTATGAGGTCGGGATAAATGCAACCTTTTTGTTCCACTAAATGTGAGACCTTGACCAGCAAAAATATCCAGAAATTGAAATCCATAGAAACGATAAAAATCAAGGCGAATATACTTTACCACCATGATTCGCCTCTCTTGCCAAGAATTGACATAATCCGCATGTTTTTCTTGATCAGAAATCCACCTATCAATGGTTGCAGGACGTGGTTGAGAAGAAGAAGAGGCACTGGTAGCTCTACGGTGATGTCTTCTTGGTTAAGCCATCGAAGGAGTTTAAAGTAGTGAGACTTTGAGAAAGTGAAGAGAAATGGAGAGATTTGTGCTTTAGATTTGATTTCAGCAGTTTCTGGGTGCAAAGGAGTGACCATTAATCGATTATAGGGGACTATTTATAAGAAAAATGGAAAAAACTAGCCTCAACACCTTAATTATTGTTCGAATGCTGGTTAAAAGTGTTTACATAATCATTACTAACCTTGAATGAATTTCATCATCTCCAATATCTTTCACCACCTTTCTCTTCCACGAACCACATCACACTCCACGTCACCACCAACCTCCGGATCACTGCCAATATAATGACCACCACCACCAATATTTATTACTGGTTGTTGTTTGTTGAAATTAAACCAACATCATTAAACCATGATGATAGTTCCAGGAGTTTAATAAATTAGGGTAAAAAATTTCAGTAAGAGGTGTTGGATGAATTGGTGAGGTGCAGGGAGAAAAAGAAATTTATAAGCTTTACTAAAAAATTTATTGAAATAAATTGTATTAAATATACAAAGAAAGTATCTTATTTCATGAATTCAAATAATTATTTAAAAGATCATCTAAACACTTTTTAATTTTATAAATTAAACATAGTTTTTTATAAGTTTTTTAGGTTTATTTGAATAAGTTCCAAATAAAAGATATTTTTTCTCAAATTGAATTAAAAGAAAATATTAGTATTATTCTACTCATAAACTAAAAATAATCAATTTTTATATGATCATATATTTTCTAGAAGGTTAGAATTTTTTTTATTAATGTTTCTTTAAGCATAATATAAGTTACATATTACGTGTGTTTCTTCTATTTTCTTGACGTGTGTTTATATTATTTAACATATTTCTACTTCAATGTTAACTGAAAAATATGTTTCAAACATCTAATAACTTTAATAAAATTTGGTTAAAGAGACTAAATCCACGTAGTTTTAAAGATGATAGACTAAATTGGTCCAAAATTTTAAAAATGAACTAATTTCAATTTTTACTTAAAGTTAAGGAACAAAAATATATTTATCTCTTTTATTTTATACATAAAGTTAATGAAATTGAATAAAAGGAATGATAACTTCATGCACAATAAAGAATAATGTGACTCAACTAAAACCCTTGTGGTTACTAATATGTTTATTTCACCTTGTGTAATTAATATGACCTTTTATAGTTTATACAACAAACATCAGCAGAAGTGGTCTGTCAAATAGTTGTTGACCATGTGTATTTAAGAAAAGAAAGTGTTATTAATAGAAAAAAAGTGACTAGGTTGAAAACAATAAGAAGAATCAATCACAAATGAAATATATTTTATGTTT
This sequence comes from Vigna radiata var. radiata, assembly GCF_000741045.1. Classification (NCBI taxonomy): domain Eukaryota; kingdom Viridiplantae; phylum Streptophyta; class Magnoliopsida; order Fabales; family Fabaceae; genus Vigna; species Vigna radiata. The sequence continues at coordinate 554,060 of NW_014542925.1, read as the reverse complement.
GTAGTTTTATTTTATACTTTGATTTTCCTTTAAAGACTTATGCCTTTGAGCTTTGTTTTACTTTTATGAAAGTTGGTTTTACTTTGTTGGATAAATATAAAGTTATTATTTTTAGTTGACTACATAATAATCATAATAGTATTATTTTACAAAGTAATATCACTTTTTTTTTTCTATTAACACAAGTAATATTACTTATAGTTATGTTCATGCTACTTTAGTTAAAAAAATGTGTCAAGAATAAGAAATACTCTATATTGTTGTAGTAGAGATTAAGACATATATTTATTAAGATGATTAAATAATTAGTAAATGATAAGATATTTAATACTTTGAATTTATTGAGAAAAGATTGTCTAAAGAGATACTAGATCATCTAGAGCATCTCTAGTTTTATAGTTTAACAAACAAACTAAATGAAATAATCTTAAGCAATCAAATGTCTAGGAAAAGGAAAGGACATAGATATATCATCCAAAAAATAAAAGAGTAAAATCTCATTCTCTAATGGTCATGAGAGAGAGAGTGTCTAAACACTAAAAAATGGACAACATATAATTGTCTAGGCATCCATCAAATAAACCATCTAGATGCTCGTTTAATTGGAAAAAAAAAACAGTCAGAAAGAAAAACGTATAAAGATTATAAGTGTATAAACACCAAGTCAAATCAAAGTAATAATCAAAGGTCATATCTAAGGCTACATGAGACATTTAAATATTAAATAACGAAAGAGATAAGCTAAAGTGACATGAAGTATTCTTGAAAAGAAGTGTCTGATCAATATAAGAAGCCTATGTATACTTATCAGGACATTGTGCTTAAAAATTTATATACATTCACAAAGTGATGAGTATAAAAATGCTTATGTAAATCCTATAAAGCAATAAACGCAAAAATCTATCAAGTGAAACATGCTTTACAATAGGTATTTGCACAAAACAAAGGGATATACCTTTAAGTCTTAAGGATGACACTTCACCCTTGAGAAAAGACGAAATACTAAAAATTGATGTCTCAATTACTAGTGCTACAAGAAAGAGCTAAAGAAAAAATATCGTCTAATGAATATTAGCTCTGAAAAACAAAGACATTATCTCAAACTTGTAATCAATGAAGAATTTCTTACAAGTAATATCGTCTGATGAAAGGCACACTAATTCTTATGTATCAATTACTTTTCATCTATAAGTGTTTAATCCTTCACAAAGAATAACAATATACCTTATACTGTCTAATATTATCTGAATGTTGTGATCAATTGATATATTTATTGACACAATGTATGACAAGATGTTTTGAACATATAGTGTAAGATAATGTTCATAAACGATAAAAACATTTACTGTCATTTAATGCATGTACAGTAAAAATGTTATTTTTCTAGTACACCCTGTCCTCGTTTAATGTGTAGATCAGAATTACACAAAGGATTAATTAGAGCAACTACATACATAGATAAAGACGTTGAGAGAAGAAAATAATGTTATGAGGATGATCTAAGTATAAACTCCTACTTTGACATGATGTACAAGTTGTGCTTCAATCAAGATATGATAAAGCATTGTACCTCTGTATGACAAGACAAGTGAGTGTGAGCATCTACCAAAAGGCACTAAAGAAGCCTACACAAGGGTTAACTCCACATCCAATGGTCATCTATTCAAAAGGCTATATAAAGAAGATCTAAAGAGAGAAGATTGACAAAGTAATGAAAGCAGAAGAAGAAAAGAATGGATCATGAAGCCCAAGACGGGATAAAAGAAAGAAGGAAAAAAAGAAAAGAAAAAGAGGTTGAAATGAAATGAAGTAGAGAAATGAAGTTGGAAGCATATTAAAAAGAAGAGAAGAAGAGAAAGAAAGCATAAATTGAATATTCATTCTATTTCTCACCAAGCTTATACACATCGTCTAATTCTCTTTCATTTGTAGGAAATGGAGAAGAGAAGGAGCAATCATATGAAATTTGGTTGAATATTCAACATAGCTACTACTTAGTGCTTACACAGTCTATAGCTCTTCCATTAAAGGAGAATAATTTCATCAAATATAATATAAGAAAAAAGAAAAAGTACTCATCCTACTGTTAACATCCTGGCAAGTGTACCAGATCGTATCAAGTAATAAATAAACGGTAAGTCCTGTTGAAAAACAGGTAGGCTTCTTTTCTACACCAAGAGGGGGGGGGGTGAATTGGTGTTTTATCAAAAAGAAAATATTTTAGCAATCTTTAAAACAAAGTATGAAACTTTTTGAACTTTCTTGAAATACAAGTAATGAAAATTTGTAAGCAGCGGAAAAACATAGTTGACTGCGTGAAACTTAAAGTCGGCTGCAAAGTAAAAGTGTAGGGATAGAGAAAAGCAAACACTGTTTTTATACTGGTTCGGCCAACAATGCCTACATCCAGTGTCCTTCCAACCCAGGAAGCAAATGCACTATAATGATTGCGGTTTTAACAACAAGGAATTTATAGAAGACCTCCACGTCAAAAATATAATTCTCCTCTCTAACCCAAAACCAAACTATAGGCAATAACAACAACAAGAAATGCAGCAAGAATCCCCTCTTCTGCAATCTGCTAACCACTCTGAACAATCCTCATAATGAACTATCCCCATGTACCACAATAGGTCCAAAACCAGCAGTCTTCACGGATGCCAAGCCATAAAATCAATTCAACAGTCTTTAAGGATTCCAAGCCTCAACGTGATCAAACGCAAAACACCTTCTTGCGCAAATGTTGATCAATCAATGTGTGCACAAAAAATCTCCCTTAAGAATCTCTTTCAAGAAAGATCACCATCGTCTTCTTGGAGAATTCTTGGAGCTCAGAGAATTCAATCTGAAACAAAAAAGAAATTGTTAGAACATCAAAAGTCTCTAAACATATCGTGTTCATCCTATTTATAGATTTCTTTTAATCAGGCACATTCTCAGTCGAATATGCTACTAATTCAGTAGATTGGATTATGATAGTTATAATAGAACAGTCAACCAAGTAGCATACAGTCAACCAAAAACAAAACACATTTAATACAGTTGACTAAGTCATCAATGTTCAACTAACTTTCAAAAATATAGCCATTAAGTACAAGAGCATAACAAAATTTCAAATCAGACAACAGATACAGTCGAATGTGTGGCGCACAGAGTCGACTATCAATATGCAAAACATTTTGAAATTATTTTCTTCTCAAAATATCACAAAGCACTGATTCTCAAAATCTGTACAAAGATTTTAGCATAGTTGAATCCACTAGTAATGTAGTTGACTTCACTATAACTTTGTCGCACAATAATAAGTTCATGAAAGTGATTGTGGTTTTCAGCTCTGAAACATGTGCAGTAAAACATTTGTAATGATGCATTGCACATAGCACATAAAGCATATGAACACGTTCCAGATATATATCAATCAATCAACATAGGAACATGTAACACAGTTCATAAACATGTTCAACAGATATTACAATCAATCAGCATAAGAACATGTAAAGCATCAACAACATGTGCTTGCTATTAAGCAATGTGTTGTCATCATAAAAAACTATATTGATATAGAAATTGTGCCGTCAATAATCTCAACAAGTTCGCGTATCGTTTTCCCAAGAGACTCACGACACTAAACTATGGTGCTTTTGCTTAACCAATCAAGACTATTAGAATAATATTTTGAGATGTTTTAATGCAAAACAATAAAAGTAAATATGCATATGCAATTTGGTCAATTTAGGTTAAACACAAGAGTGAATGGATGATGTTGATAATATGATATGAGTATGTTATTAGGGTTTAGATTTCACCTAATCACTCTCATGCATAAACAAATCCATCTTCTTCATTAATGTTAATGCAACTCTCTAATTTACCCTAAACCTGATGTCTCGGCGAAGAGAGCCTACTCCCAATTACTAGTTTACTATGTCTAGTCTCCCTAGCAATTAGTCATGCATTTCAGTGTACAGAAGCTTAAAACAATTGATCATCATATTCCTATGTCTAGGTAATATTAGTATCAAGAGAATTCCCCAGATCGTGATTTGTAGATATCTCATGATACCAATCTTAGGGAGAGAAGAGGAGAGTTGTCACCTTCCCCAAATCCACCAACCCTAAGAGTGTGATATCTCCTCATGATACTTACAAATCATAAGATTTATGCTAAGCATTTGAGTAAAGAAGAATATCTCTAACAATTAATGAAAAAAACATATATCAATAACAAGAATCAATTCAAATACAAGAGAGTTTAGAGGTTACATCTTTCCCTAGCAACAAATAAGATTAGTTCTCCATCGTCATGGAGAAACTAGGCGTACAATGGAACGGAAGAGATAGAAACCCTAGAAATAGAAAATGAGAGTTGTCAATTCCCTAAATCTGCCCCCAAAGGGGTGAAAAATATGTTTATGTGCTTAAGCCATCAAAAGATACATTCTCTAAGACGTTCTGGCCTTTAAATAGGGTCCAGGCCCAAAATAGATAATAAAAATAATAGAAAACTGGCCCAAAACTGGCGTCGCAGGCGCTCAACGCTACAATATCGCTCAACGGTAAGTGTAACACTCGGAATGGGCCCCAACGGTGTCGCCCAGGCGAAAAACAGTGAAAAATTGGTCCAAAGACTGGCGCTCAGCGCCAGCCTGGTTGACTGGTTGACTTTTCAGCATTTTGGTTGACTGGTTTACTTTCCTGGTTGACTGATTGACTTTTCTGCACTGCAACTCCTTGATATACTTCAACCCTTCTTTCAAATCATTCCAATAACCTACAAAATCAAGGGAATTTATTGATAAAATCATNAAACATATCCTCAACTCTCTTATTCACAAAACTAAAGTAAAATCATGAGTCCAAGCAAGTTTCTAAGCCAACAAGGGTGCATTTGATATCGAAATTAAGTATAAAAATAACAGTTTTTCAACCGTTATCACAACCCTAAACTTGAAACTTTGCTTGTCCTCAAGCAAACAATATGAAACTTAGTCTTCCACAAATAATCACAATGGTATCGTCAAGTCTGTTGTAAACACTTTGTTGAGATTATTGATAGGAGGAGCACTAGTTTAGCTGAACCTACAATCTCAGAGTTTCTAGTTTTTTATGATGACAACACATAATTAATAACACATGTGTATTATGTGTTACATGTTAATTAATTTCATGTTTATGATTATATGAGAACATGTATGTGTTATTTCTATGATGATCATTGCGATTCACTATGTTATATATGAGATTTTATCTGTGCATGCATGACAAATGTTTTGGAAAAGAAAAACCACATGCACTTTTATTAAACTTTAATTGTGTGGCAAAACAGCGGTTTTAAGTCGACTTCATTATTGAGTAAGTTAATTAAAACTCGTGTCTTTACACAAACTTTTTCAAAGTGTGCTGTGAGCTTTTTTGAAGAGAAAGTTTTTTAAAACTAAGCATTATACTATTCCTAAGTCGACTATGTGCACAAGCCATTCGACTCAGTTTGTTATGTTTTGAAATTTTGTTAATGCTTGAGAGGTCAATGGTCATATTTTAATTATGGTTGACCAAGCATTAAATGAGAATCAAGTGCATTAATTGTGTAATCAATTATTTGCTTTGACTGCTACTATTTGTTATAATTGTCATAGTATATTCGACTGCATTAGTAGCTAAGTCGACTTGAGAGCATCATAATTGTGAAAAACTATAAATAGACGAGAATTTGAATTCTGTAAGAAGTGATAGTGATTCTAACAATTTGTGTAATTTCTTTCGGACTTGTGATCTCTTACAGAACATGGTAAAGCTCCAAGAATGAGAAAGAAGACCAAGGTGTTCATGTTTTGTGGTTTCTTGAAGGGCAAGAATTGTGTGCTTTGATAGTGTGATCAATCTGCACTTTGAAGTGTCTGCTTCATGATCAGAATCTCAATCTTTTGAAGATTGGTGTGTTGCTCTGGTGTGATTACAGGAAGACGGACGTGATCAATCTCAAACTTTATTCTGCTGCACTTAATAATCCTTTTCCTTGTGTTTCAAGAAAGTTTTCAAAGAACATCCTTTTGCAAAAAAGATTTTAAAAAGTCTCTGATTTTGTGTTTCACCAATTTATCCCCCTCTGGTGTGAGAAACTAAGTCGTACTATTTTAACACACTTTTTGGGATATTGTCTTTTTAGAGCAAGAGCGTTTAGAAAGTTTTGTCTTCTACATGTTTTTGGATCTTTACTTAAGGCTTTAAAAGGGTTTAGCCAAAGAAATTTTTGTTAATGTTATCGGCAAGTGTACCGAATCGTATCAAGTAATAAAGATGGTAAGACCAAATATCGTTTTCCCAAGAGACTCATGACACTAAATAGTTGTGTTCTTGCTTAACAGACTGAGAAGAACAATTTTATTTAGTTTAGATAGCAAAGTACATAAAAAATAAATATGAATGCAAGTTTGATCAATTGAAGAGAAACGCAAAAGTTAATGGATGTTGTTGAAAATATGAGATGATTATGTTGTTGGGGTTATGATTTCACCTATCCACTCTCATGCATATAAGAATTCTTCTTCTTCATTTAATTGTTAATGTCACTCTTTAAATTACTAAAAACCTGATCCCTTGACAAAGAAAGCCTATCCTTAATTACTAAACCACAATCCCTTGCATCCCTAATAATTAATTCTGCATTATGAATAGAAGCTTAAGATAGCCAAACCTCCTATCCCCATTCCCATACCTGGGCAATATTGCTTTTGGGAGAAATTCTCCAAATCTTGGTTTCTAAGTATCTCCCGATAACTATTAAAAAATATCGGCAAGTGTACCGAATCGTATCAAGTAATAATAATGGTAACACCAATATCGTTTCCTAAGAGACTCACGACACTATACACTCATGTGATTACTTAACTAATCAAGACATCGATGAACAATTTTTGGGTTTTTTAATGCAAATACAGAAAAAGTAAATATGCATGTAATTTGATTAATTGAACAAAAACACAAGGATGAATGGATGATAGTTGTAATATAATATGAATATGTTGTTGGGGTTTAGATTTCACATGGTTTATTCTCATGCATATAAGAATTATTCTTCTTCGTTAAATTTTAATGCCACTTTCTAAATTACTTAAAACCCGATGTCTCGGTGAAGAAAGCCTATCGTCAATTATTAGATCATAATGTCTTGTCTCCCTCATAATCGATTTTGAATTACACACAGAAGCTTAAGGCAACCAAGCATTCTATCCTTATGTCTAGGCAATAGTTCCCTTGGGAGAAATTCCCCAGATCTAGATTCCTCTATATGTGTATATATCACAGAAATTGTTAATCATGCCATAAATGAGTTAAACACAACAGTTCATGGAGTATAGAGAAAAAATCCTAACAATTAATGAAACAAGCACATATCAATAATAAGATTTAATTCAAATACATGAGAGTTCACAAGGTTAAATTATTCCCCAACAACAAATAGAATTTAGTTCTCCATTGTTATGGAGAAATTAGATGTACAATGAAAGTAGAATGGAAGATAAACCCGAAAAACTAAAGAAGAGTGCTCCCGCATCCAATTCTTCCTCCTAAGGATCGAAAAGTGTGAATTTGTGCTTCTTATGCCAAAAGATACAAATCCTAGGACATCCCAGTCCTTAAATAGAGTAGATAAAAAGTCCAAGCCCACGTCGCCAACGCTTAACGCCCTAACTTAGGGCTCCCAAACATTAATCCAAAAATATTTGTGCTCAACGCCCCTGAAAAGGTGCCCAGGCGTGTAACGATACTCGAAAACTGGCGCTCAGTGTCCTAGGAAGGGCGCTCAGGCGTGGAGCGGTACTGGAAACTGGCGCTCAGCGCCCTAGGAAGGGCGCCCAGGAGTGAATATGAGGGTTCAGCGCTGAGGGCCTCAGAAAGGGGTAGTCAGGCGTCAATCCGACCCTGTGGCGCTGAGGGCCCCAGAAAAGGGTGCTCAGGCATATTGCGATCTTTGTTTCTAATGCTTTTTCAGTCCTTTCTGAGTTCCAACTCCTTGGTACTTCAACTCCTCTTCCAAATCATCCAAATTTCCTTTAAAATCAAGGGAATTAGTGATAAAATCATTAAGTTCAACCTCAACTCTCTTAATCACACAAATAAAGAAAAATCATGAGTTCAAGCAAGTTTTTAAGTCAGAAAGGGTTCATTTAGCATCAAAATTCAATCACAGATAATAGTGATTTCAACCGTTATCAATAACAAAGAAGACCAATAATCATGTCATGAATGAGTTAAACACAACAATGAATAGAGCACAGAAGAAAAACCCTAACAATTAATGAAAGAAGCATTTATAATTCAAATAAATTCAAATACATAAGAGTTCACAAGGTTACATCTTCCCCCAACAACAAATAGATTTTAGTTCTTCTTTGCCATGGAAAAACTAGATGTACAACGGAATAAGAAGGAAAGATAAACCCTAAAAATTGAAGAAGAGAGCTCCCGCATCCAATTCTGTCTTCAGAGAGTCAAAAAGTGTGTTTTTGCATCTTTGCTGCCAAAAGATACAATCCCTAGGACATCCAAGTCCTTAAATAATGCAAAAAAAAGTTCAATCCCACGTTGCTGGCACTCAACGCCCCAACTTAGGGTAGCCGGGCGTGAATGCGAGAAGAGTTTCGCTCAGCGCCCCTTAGAGGGCGCCCAAGCGTGGTGCAACTATGAAAGCTGGCACAAAGCGCCCCAGGAAGGGCACTCAGGCGTGAATGCGAGACTTCAGCGTTGAGGGCCTCAGAAAGGGGCGCTCAGCCAACAATGTGAGCTCTGGCGCTGAGGGCCTCAGAAGAGGGCGCTCAGGCGTTTTGCAATCCTCTTTGACCTTCTTTTCTGGTGCTTTCTCAGTCTTTTCTGGGTTCTAACTCCCTGGTACTTCAACTCCTTTTCCAAATCATTTCAATTTCCTACAAAATCAAGGGAATTAGTGATAAAAATCATAAGTTCTAACCTCAACTCTCTTTATTCACAAACTGAAGCAAAAACATGAGATTAAGCAAGTTACTAAATCAAAAAGGGTTCATTTAATATCAAAGTTAAACCACAAATAATGGTGAAATCAACCTTTATCAATTTTCTCGACACCTTTTCACTTCTTGAGGGTTTAACTGATTTTAGGTATAGTATAGCTTACTCGTTTAGCATAACTTTCATAGACGCTTTGACTTGGGAGTCGTTTAACATTGCGTCTAGAAGTTTTAACTTAGTTGTTTTACATTTCATATATCCTAAGTGTTTTCCTACGGCTTTCCTATGTTGCTAGATGATTAGGGATTCTGAGCCTAACATTTATGTTTTTGCCTATCCTATTCTTCTAGTTATAGAATTTTCATATTCTTATCTCGTTTAATGTTATTTGATTAAACTTTAAAATGACAGTGTTTAGACATATAAGTCTTATAGGCAATTTTTTCTTAACAATCTCCCGCTTTTTTATGTTTAACAAATACACATCTTAAAGGTGCAAGGAAACACTAGAAGGGGGGTTAAATAGTGTTTCCTAACTTTTTCACAACTTACAATCTGATCATGATGTACATAACACTTGTGAGTTGCTTACATTTGGCTAGTAAACATTGTCCTAGTGAGATCGTTTACTTGGCCAACTTAGCACATCCAAGTTAAGGTGTAGAGAGTAACCTCGTGTAAAACATGTTATACTATAGTGAGCTTGGAAGATTTTAACAGACTACATTGTTTATCAATAGACAAAAACACACAAGATGTTTTATACTGATTCACCTGTTAGAGCTATGTCCAATTATCCTCTAAATTAACTTAGAGGGTTGCATTAGATATTCAATAAAGTATAATTGAGTTTAACTCACTCCTGATTGTGTATTACTATTCACCAATCATGGTATGCCTAAATGCTTTGAAAGCCTTTAAGACTCGTCTAGTTTAATTTTCCCTACTTTTGGTTATGTAGTGTTATTCACCACTCCTAGTATCCCTAATCAACGAATAACCTCCAGTTACCTTAGATCAGTTGAGAATTCACACCACTCATGGTACTCACCAACCTGTCGAGATTTCCTTGAGTATTAGCACCACTACTGGTACTCAAGTCCCTACCGAGATTTTCTTTGAGTATTTGCACCACTCTTGGTACTCGAAACCCTGTTGATATTTCCTTTGAGTATTCGTACCACTCTTGGTACTCAACACCCTGCCAAGATTTCCTTGAGTTTCACCCACTTTTGGTTATGCAGTATTCTTTACCACTCCTAGTATCTTTGACAAACGAATGACCTTTAGTTACCCAAGATCAGTTGAGTATTAACACCATTTTTTTCTAGATTTCATTAACTTGTCAAAGTTAAGTTGTAAGTGTTTTGATTCTTTTTAAAATTGCAATCATAGATTGCTTACAAGTAGTTCAAACTATATCTCTCTACGAGAGAATTTGAATACAATACAATGCAGTCTAAACACTCGTAGGTGTTTCTCATCTTTGTTTTTCTCTCCTTACAAAAGTAAGCATACAATACAGTGAGTTGTAGGAGGGATGTTTTACTTTGCTCTTTCTCTCTTTCTTTCTTATGTCAGGAATAAGCAGATATTACAATGAAGCTTGAGAGATTCTCTTTTATTTTTCATTCTTCCACTCTCTCTTCTTTCTTTAAGTGGATATTCTGACGAAACTTGAGAGTGTTCTTCATTTCTTGTGTTATTCTCTTTCTCCTTTTCTTTGGTAGGAACAATTTAACATTCATAGCTTAAAGAGATTTCCTCTCTCAATGGATGATGAGATATCTTCATATCTTCATTTTTTCTCTCTTCATCATCATCTTCTTCTTCTTTCTTCCAGTCTTCTATTTATAGACCTTGTGGATATAGTCGTTGTGACAATGTTTTTCTTTTAGATTAGGCAATGTGACTATTTGACGAAGCTTGTCTTGAGATTTGTTCCTTTCTGGCTATTTATGTAGGTGTTAATGATAGAATGCTGACTTTTGTCAGAGTAGACGTGTTTTTCATAGCTTTTATCAAAAGTGATATTAACTTGTCTTTTGGCACATCTTTGAATAATCTGATCAACACTCCTTTTTGTCTTTTTCTCAACATTCATTTTAGTATCTATAAAATGAGCGTTCAAAGTGATTGTCTTGCATAAGAAAGAAAACATGTATATGAGTTCTATTTATCTTTGGTGTTTTTAAATGTTTTTATGTTTTGTTTAGGATTTTATGATTTCTTATGTATTGTAATTGTTTGAGAGTATTTTAATGTTTTACTTCTTTGGTGTTTTACTTTGACATGGTTTTATATTTTCGTTTCCTAGAAGAAAACATTCCATGAATGTCTTTCCTATTACCTGCTTCTGATTGGATTTGACATGCAATCAGTTGATCAGATATCACTTTTGTTGTTTTTGAATGTTGAGCATTTAATATCATTAATGCTTGCTTAGATACAAAGAGATTTTGATTTTCTACTTTAGGTAGCATTTTACAATTAAGTTCTTATTTTATGAAGATACCAAGGGAAGATATACTTGATCAAAAGATCAGGTATCTGTTAAGCTCATGGTATCGTTTGATCACGTAAACGCTTCCTTGGCTTTTGTCTCTTTTTATACAAATAGCGTTTAACTTGCCTAGGTTTTCTTACATATTTTAATGATTAAGTCTTTTAATGTATTTTGTCAGAGACATTGTCTCGACCTATTTTGTTTTCGAGAAAAGCCAAATATCCAATTCAGGTATTATAAGCATTGAGTGCTTAACTCAATCTCTCTTCAATGCTTTAGGACAAAAAATTGTCTAGCCATGCGCTTAGGTGTTTTATCCCAGATGTTTGTCAAGACCCGAGTGTTTTCCTATGTTTGGGGTTCAGGTTCTAAGTTTTTTGTTTTCTTTTATTTTTTGTCCTAAGTTCCTTAGCCTAGTTTTCTTGTTGTTTAATTCTTTCTCCTGGATAGTCATTTTTATCTTTTGGGCATGTTCTTTTTTACCAGAGTTATGCCCTATTCTATCTTTGTGAGATTGTAATTTCTTTGGTTCTACTTGACTCATGGTTCATTGTTCTTTTATCCTAACCTAGAATTTCTTAATATCTTATTTTCTTCTAGTTTAGAGTTGCTTTTTCTAGGGTGTCCTATCTTGGTGTTGGACTAAGGTTTGTTTCCTAACTTGAGTTGAGGTTTTTCTGGCCTAGTGTTTTCTATTCTAAGGTTGGTCTTCTAGTTTAGGGTTTCCTATAGTATACTAAGGTTGGCTTTCTATCCTAAGGTTGGTTTAAGTATTTTTCTAGTTAGAGTTAGCTTTCCATACACAAAGACCTCTTCATTAGTGTTCTTCATTTCATGTTATTTAGTTAAACTTCAAAGCCAAGACCAAGGTTCTTATTAGACGAACTTGTCTTGTAACGAACTTTTGTACTTTGACACATCTAAACGATATAATTTTTCTTAGTTCGGTATAGAGTTGCGGTTTTATATGTTTACAGTTCTTAGTTGTTTAAGTGATTTGCAAGTTTTATCTCTTTTATTGTTTTATTTTATGCAGGCAGGTTAGTGGCCACAATTGAAATATATAGGAACAAACTAATTAAAGTACAAAATAAAGAAAAGACCGAAACAATTAAAAGACTATAACATTTAAACACAAACATATTACATGAATGTATAAGATGAACTCCTAAGATGAACTTCTAAGAATTTGGAGACTCTCATAATTTTGTGCTATCATATTCTATCCTATTTTGTGTCATACTACACCTGATTACATACTCCTAGATGCTGACCCATCTCTTTTCTCCACTTTATTTGATTAACATCAAAAAGGGGAAGGAGATAAAGGACATCACTGCCCCCACAAAAGAGTTAGGTTTTTCCTGGAGGAGTGAATGAGTTGAGAATGTGAAGAGTAGATTCGAGTCAAATTATCGAAAAGTTAGTCATGGGCGATTGATTTGTCTCGTACATTTAGTGTGCTTAGTACAGTTAGATTTTGGAAAGATATATTGTATCTCTTGAGGACCGAGATATTTTGGAATAAAGTGTTTGTGCAATAGAAAAGAATGGGAAAGATGGCAGAGTCAGAGAGTTTGTCTTCTCGAGGAAGAGGGAAAAAGAGAGAATTGATGTTAGGATGACAGCTTGATTGACACGCATAAGATACTGAGCAGAAAAGAGAGAAAAGGATTGAGGTTTGGAAATCCTAGAGATGGGCTCAACATTTGGAATACCTAATGCATGTATACAAATGTTTTGTAGACGATGTTATAATTGACATCATTCAAACTACATGTCCTAGACGTTTGACTCTCTAGATAATATATGAACTCATTGTACATGTTGAATCAAATTCATTCAGTGATTCTCATACCAATAAGGGTGATTAGACAATAAAGTTTATCTTCATCTAATTGTTTAGTGAAGATGTCAGCAAGTTGATCCTTTGTGTTTACATATTGTAAATCCACAGTACCCTTGTTAACATGATCATGTATGAAGTGATGTTTCACCTCAATATGCTTTGTGCATGAATGTAATGTAGGTGTTTAGACAAACTAATTGAAGCATTATGATCACAGTAGATAGGAATCTTACCTTCAAAGTAGTTGTAATCTTCCAACTGATTCTTGATCCATGAGAGTTGTGAGCAGTAGTGGATGGGAGATATGTATTCAACTTCTGCTATTGATAGTGCAATCGTATTCTACTTCTTGCTCAACCATGATACTAGGTTTCTTCTAATGAAGTGACAACCTCCACTTGAGCTTTTACGGTCAACTTTACCTCCACTGTAATTGACATCATGATAGCCTTCTAGCTTGAAGTATTTAATTCCCTTATAGCATAATCCGAGACTGGCTATTCCTTTTAGACTGAGAAATATTCGTTTAACAGCGCTAAGATGAGTTTCTCTTGGGTTTGACTGAAATCTCGCACATTAGCAGACATTAAACATTATGTCAGGTATAAACGCGGTGAGATACAAAAGTGAAACTATCATTTGTCGATATAGGGTGTTGTCCACTTTTGTTGAGCTTTCGTCTAGCCCTAGGCTAGTTGTTGGATGCATTGGAGTTCTCATCTCCTTTGGTGCAAATACTCAAAGGAAATCTCGGCGGTGTTGCTGAGTACTAGGAGTGGTGCTAATACTCATTTGTAATCGTGTGAAAATTATAGTGACACCCTCTATGGAGGAAACTGGACATAACTCAATTGGAGCGAGCTAATATAAAATCTCTTGTGCAATTAACTCTTCTCTTGTCTAAATAATCTTCTTACCAAAACCTGTAGTTGTGTTTTAATTTCCAAACATAAGAATCTTATAAGCTAAAACATTTAGTTTTCATAATGGAATTTCTTACAAAATGTTGTAGTACATATTCTGAATAGCACGTCAAACGTTCATACATATCTATCAAGTCGAGCATCTAAGCATTTAAAAGAAAATTTCAAGAGTTCGATAATGTGATATCAGAAGGGTTGTGAAAA
>NW_014542925.1:526894-539562 GCF_000741045.1 Vigna radiata var. radiata | reverse complement strand
CCCCCCCCCCCCTCCTTTTCTAGTGTTTTTCAAGTACTTCACACCAATAAAGGGGCACTTTTGTGAAGCATTTGGCGCTCAACACCCAGGGAGGGGTGCCTAGGGAGGGGCACTACTCTACACTTCTTTTGTTCTTGTTTTTTATGTTCTTTGTGCTTATCCGTGATGTTAGTGCCTTGATTTGGTGGAGTTTCTTTCAAAGAACAAAATTAGCCAACAAAATAAAAGGGCTAGTGATGATATTTAATAAAAGTAATGCAAAATACAATTATTTTTAAAAGCAAGATAAAAGAGAGGATTAAGCAAATTTCAAGCTAGAAAATAATTGATTTTGCCAAGAAAATGAGGCTCAAAGAATGGTGAGAGTTAACGTTATCAATACTTTCTATGTTGATGCTTTATTTGTTTTCTACAGTGGAGATACTAGAATCCTACACCATTTGAAATATTTCTTGCATGGGTATGGCATTTTCTCTAGTCAATGGGTGAGTCGTAATAAAAGTAAGTTTTACATTGTTGATTCTTCTGCTTCTTTTGTTTGACATCTCAAAAGGCTTCTCTCTTGTAATTAATGATATCTTCCTTTTATGTATTTGGGTGTACCAATATTTTTTGCTCCTAAGGTGTGGTTTTTTCAACCCTTGGTTGATAAGATTCCTAATAAGCTTGCTTTTTGATAAGAGAAGTTGCATAGTATGATGAGAAGAATTCATCTATGAAATTCGGTAGTTTTTGACTTATTGTCTTATAACTTCCAAGTTTACAAATGACCTATTAAGCTTATTATTGAGGTGGAATAGTGGATTCAAAATTTTTTTTGAACTGAAGATACATAGAAACAAGGACTACTCACTATAAAATGGTCTATCTTGTGTGGTTCTAAGGTGATAGTGGTTTGTAGGTTATTAATATTTGGTTGGAGAATAAACTTTATATGCTAAATTTAACTTGGGATTTTGCTTATGGAAAAATGAATTGGACTAAACTCATACACATTTGATTTCTTAAGTCTAACTATAAAACATATATGTTCTTTAAATCGTCGTCAATTTAGCATGCTATTAAGGATGCATATGATGTTATTCCAAAAAAGTACTTTTTAGACATTAGGTAAGGATGACTGCATTTATCTTTGGAGTGATCGTTGGTATTCTAACATTTACACATCTAAATTGGCCAGAATTATTTGTTCTAACAAAGTATGGTCAAAAGATTATGTGTTTCTTATTCACTAAAACTTCCCTTCTTTTGTTGTTAGTTTATCTGATTTTTATTCTTTAATGGTTAATGAGGATAAAGATGTGTCTAATTGAAATTTGGAAAATACTGGTGTTTTTTCTCAAAAAGTTGTGAAAACATTTTACTCTTCTAGAATGGAATGTATGGGTTAGGAGAACTTGATTTGGTTGGTTGAGGTGCCTCCGGCTAAAACTTTGGTTCTTTGGAAATTGTTGTATGGTCATTTACCTAGTGACTAAAGTGGTTATCATTACTACAATTATTTGGATGATTTGGAGGATGAAAAATCATAGTAAATTTTAGGATCCAATTATGTTTCCTTATGCTATTTTTCAAGTTAAGGAGTTATTGTGTATGGTTGGGAATAAATCTAAGAAGCATATGAGTAATAGTCTATAATTTTTTGGTGCTGAAAATATATTCAAA
Organism: Vigna radiata var. radiata; assembly: GCF_000741045.1. Lineage (NCBI taxonomy): Eukaryota > Viridiplantae > Streptophyta > Magnoliopsida > Fabales > Fabaceae > Vigna > Vigna radiata. The sequence goes on along the minus strand of NW_014542925.1, from coordinate 537,897 downwards.
CTAGGAAGGGTAAAGTGGTTTCAGTTATGGATGTAATATGGCAAGTTCCATATGCTAATAGGCTTAAGGTGAATATTAATGGTGTAGTTAGGGGTTGTCTTAGTTTTACTTCATGTGCTAGTATTTTTTAGAGGAAGTTAAATTGAATATATATAAGTAGTTTTTAAGATTTTTTTAGGGGTACAGACTTCTATTTATGCTGAGTTTATGATGAAACATTAATGCTTTAAAGCATGCTTTGAAGGATGACTTTCAAAGGCTTCGGTTGGAAGCTAATTCTTTAGTCTGTCATCATTTTTTGGATCATCGAGTGGTTTCTTAGAGTCTCAAAAGGAGATGGTGTCAATGCTTACATTTTCGTATGCATATGCAGTTCAAAGTTTCTCATGTTTTTTTGTGAAGGAAATCATTATACTAATAAGTTAGCTAATTTAGATTTCATTCATAGATAACAATATAATTGGTTTAATGTTTTATCTCTATTTTTCATTTAGAATTTTTTTCATAATAGATATAATTTCTCTATGTTTCGTGAAGTATAATTTTTATCATGGATTTGATGTAGTCTCATGCTTTATATTATTTTATTTTATTTGTTTTGAATAAATTGGCATATGATGATAAATGATTAATGGACGTTCGGGTGTCAGTATAGTTGAGATGTCAAAGTTCATAATGATGTCTAACATGACCTTATTTGGAAAGAAATATTAATTAATGAATAATTTCATAGAATTTAACTTCATATTTTTTAATCTTTTTATTTAATACGTATATTTTGGTGCAGTTCATTTAAATTTGCTTTCCTAATGGACTATTTTTTTTTTTTTTGCATAAATGTTTTCGTATGTTATTAGGATGATTCACCCACACACATGCACATACGCACGCACGCATGCATGCACGCGCGCGCACACACATATATTTATCATTGTCCACAAAAAATACTCATTCACATTACCATATTTATGTTTGATTTAGGAATAACGCACGTATAAAAAGTGTACGGTGTTACTTTTGTAAATAAATGAATACTTACGTTTGATCCTTATATAATAAGCATAAATTTATATTTGACTTGACATAAACTTATGTTTATTCTATAAGGGTCAAACATAAATTTGCAACGATTATGTAAGGGTTACACATAAAAAGCCTCTTTTACATTTGATTATTATAGAACAAACATAAATTTGTCTTAAAATTCCAACAATAAGTCTTTCTTCCTCACTTGTCCCTATGTGAAAAGTTATGCCTTAGGTTTTCTTCTCCAATGATGAAGGTTTTGCGTTGTGGGGCTTGAATCGGTGGCCAGAAGAAGTGCTTTCTTCATTTGTCATGGGTGTGTACACATGGAACACCAATCTCTTTGATTATTTTCTTGCATTGAGGTTAGTTTCCTAGATTGTGAGTGTGACTATTTATGGTGAAATCTGTCATGATTATGCATGAATGTCTTCCTTGTTTGTGTTGATAAATAAATCACTACTAGTGTATAAATTATAAAAAATAGAAATTATTAATTATATCTTGTATTTAAACTCAAAGTTAGTACATAAGCTACGATTTCTATTCTAGAATGCATTTAGTAGGTATATGTGTCATGTCTTACACACATCGGTGTTACGTTAGCAGCCATGTTTGACCTTGTCTACCTTAGTTTAGAAACACATTATGGCTATAATACTGCCATTAAAGAATCAACTTATGTAATACAAAAAATTGTTTTTAATTTAGTTTTTGTTTTATGTTAGATTACCTTTTTTTATACATTAGTAGGATTTAGGATTTATGTTGAGTTTAGAAATGTATATTATGTACTCAAAATGTTCTTTGTTAAATGTTTATTATGCTTTGAATAGTTTTTCATTTATAGGTTTTGGTTTCAGGCCAAAACCAATTTAATTTTAAAGAAAAATATAAACATTTATGTCAGTCCATGTAGTTAGACCTAAATTTATGATTGGCATTACATTGTCAAATGTAAATTTATGTCAGAATTAATGATAAATTGACATAAATTTATGTCAGAAAAATAATTTAGCATAAATTTACATCTCCCACAACTACACTTAGCTTTAAAGGGCATAAAAGACCCAAAATAACATACGTAAAAGTCTTCTTTGTATTAGTGATCCATAACCATACTTGATCAATGCGGAGATTTTTCATATAGACAAAAATCCGTATGTAATTACATATGAATTTATCCTTAGGTAATTACATAAAATTTATATGTATGTTATTACATACAAATTTGCATACGATTTACATACGGATTTACATATGGATAAATTTGTATGTGATTAGATACGGATAAATATGTATGTAATTACCTATAGATAAATCCATATGTAATGTTACCTATGATAATTTTATCTATAGATTTTTGTCTGTATGTAATCCGCAAGTAACACTACTTTACATATGAATTTTTGACCTTACATAAGAATTTTGGGCGTAGGTAACAACATTTTTCTTGTAGTGATACAAGCGGGAATGTGTTCATTTATCATCCCTAACTCAACGTTTCAAGAACAAAATATAGCTTTGTTAAATCTTCCAACCAACAATGGGACTCCTAGATATTTAGATGTCTCAAGGCATTCATTAAAAATTTTACAATTTTATAACTCATACTTTTACCACTTTTACCCACGATATGCTAGAAAACAATACTCCGTATCAGACAAAATTCATGCATTAAGATATATAGTTGAATTTAAGTTTAAGTCAACTTCATCGAACTGATTAAGTAGGTTTGTCTCTATTTATATATTATAATTTGGTCTTATATCTCTAATTAATATAGGATTTCTAACACATTCCTTCATATCAAGTGCATTCATGTCAAGGATATCAAGGTGAGAATTGAGAGGGACACAACAAGTCACAAAATAGGCTTAAATGTCAACTATAAAATATTAAAATTTAAGTCCAATTCAATCTCATTAAACTGATTTAATTAAAAATAAAAAGTTCACCTCATTTATTTTAAAGAAGTGAACTTTAAGTTAACCCGATTCTACAAAATTAACTTCTAAGATGAGGTTTGCACCTATTTATATACTATAATTTGGTCTTATCTCTAGTTGATATGGGTCTCCAACACACTCCCTCGTACATAGACATATTAATATCAAGCATGAGACTAAATATATGTAGATAGTTTGATAACAGTCTAATAGTAAATAGAACGATAGAAAAAAAAACAACTTTGCTAAAATATGAAGAAAACTAAATTAATAACTTTATGATTCAATTTAAATAATTTTTTATTACATTATAAAATTATAAAATATAAAAAACAAAGTCATAAATTTCCAAATAAAAGGAAATATTGTGATTTTGTATATAACTATTGTCTACTTTAATTGTAACTTTATGTCATATATATATATATATATATATATATATATATATATATATATATATATATATATATATATATATATATATATATATAAAGCACATAATCTTATGGTTAAATACTATAATATTATAAAAAAGAAATTTGTTATCTATCCTATTTTAACAAACATAAACATATTGAAAATAAATACAATAAAATTCTAAAGCAAATGTGTAAGACATATTTAAATGTAACAAGTGGTATACTTCTATTCTTGCTTTTTAATTCAAAATTCTAACAAAATAAACCGTATCATGAAAAAAAAAAAATAAAACAGCTTTTAGATATTATTTTATTTTATTTTTAACAGTTAATCTGTTTCCAACATCTATCATAGTTCAAATTCATACATCCCTTACATGCTTTAGGTTAAACTAATCCAATATAATGTAACTTTAGTCATTGTTTGGTACGAGATTACATTTATAAGTTTATCCTCATTGTGTTTCTTATACATTGAAAAATTAATTAATTAATTAGGCCTTGGACGGTGTGGAAGTAAACCTAAAATTAGTTTTGTGAAAAGTTTCTTGGCCTTCTAATAATAAGATTTTCAAATAGCCTAATTGTCACGTGCATGTTTGATAACGTGCAAACTTTGCAACCCTAATGCTAACTACATATATATCCTCAAACCCATGCACTATTTAATGGTCGGTATGCCACTACTTTTAGTTATACTAACACTTCATATTTCTCCTTTTGTCAGGTTATTCTTCTCTATCTCCCACCCATTCATTCCTTTATTTAATGTTTTTTTTTTACTTATTGTAATATATTTCCTATTTATTTTTCATTATGGAATTAACTTTCTTTTTTGTTTCTTCTACATTCTCAAATGGAATCTTATATTCAAATTCGTGAAAAAAAAAAAAAACTCAAAGGAACTCACATTTTTAGCCAAACCTGTCGATAGCTTTTGAGTAAGTTTCATTTGTCCACGGGTATATATTATTTTCTTATGTTTCGAAACAAATATTATCGGTGCTATGTTACAATTTTTCACAAAAATATCTTGCTTATAGTATACTTATTATTGTTATAATTTGGAAGACAAAAGATGTTCTATTCTATTTCTAATATGACTTGAATTGCTTGTGTATTTCATATTCTCAATACATGTCTTAAATAAAGTTCGCAAACTTTAAATTAAATTAAACTTTGTAAAAACAATTCATACCTTACTTGTATTAAATCGAGTTTTTCATTACAACTTTGTGTGTAAGATACAAACATATAATTCGAACAAACCAAGAGGTTATAAAATGGCTATGTAAATAAATAGATTAAAGAAAAATCATTAACAAATATCAATTAATTTATACAAAAATTTATACAATATTGTTTTATCCTTTTCTTTATATCGCGTGAAATTTGTTGCATTCGAGTCAATAATAACTAAGAAACCACGAAGAGAAACAACTTTATTTAACTGAAAAGTTCTATATGTAAAGTTTGTTTGTCAAATGTTATCTATGTATCATACATATATATATAAAACCTAAAAAATGGAATAACACGAAAGTGTTAAAATAGTTAAGTCTAAACATTATTTAATACATACGATGACTGTTTATCTAAATTTAACACTACAAAAACTTCCAAGTAGACCGTCTTTTATGTTTTTTAAATCAAACAATTTATTAGTCAATCGTGACAATTATTTAATCAAATCGAAATCATTAGAAAGTGGATCATCACATATTAAAATGTTGTCTGCCTTCATAGGTAAGAAGAATATTCAAACATACATAAATATACATACACCAATAGAACATATATATATATATATATAGATAGAATGTATTAATATTGTATGTATATAGCTAGTTGAGTTCTTATAATGTAATTATTAAACATAAGGATGTTGTTAGGTGCATATTGAGTGGATGCAATTGTGATTATTTAGCATGAAAGAAAAGGTAACACACTAGTTTCTGGTATTAAATGAGTAACCCTGATGTGTTCGTACAGAACCGATAACATTGTGATTTGGTAAATGTCAATTGTCAGAGAGCACCCATCCAGCAAAACGGTGGCGTTTAACGTGTGAAATCCGTAGTCATATGATGGTATCACTTGTACGACAACGATCGTAACTAGCATATCGACCAACAAATCTATTCTCACAAACTTCATTTTTTGCAAGCTTTCCAACGGAATCCTCTTCCACTGTTCAAAACTCAATTTGGGGCTTCCAAACCCCAATTCACCCAACACTCTCTCTCTCTCTCCTTCTCAAAATCATTTTCCATAATTATACAATTAATAACGCAACCTTAATCTTTACTAAATCCTCCTCCAAGATTACCTAAAACAACGCTACCAAGATTTATCATTCCAACTATGGTCCAAATCATACTATCCAGAACCAAAAACGCTATCCAAAACCTCCAAGTTTCGATTACAGAAAAAACATGTTTCTTTTCATAATCACGAAAAAAGCAATAATCTCATATTAAAGAAATTGATAACCGAACCCAAATCGTAGAAACTGTGAAAGAGCAGAAGAATAGATTAGATGGGTGAATCTCTGATACCACTCAGAAGAAGCAGTGTTCTATAATCCTTAGTAACAGCTAAAAACTGAAATTTCCGGCTATACATCTAGAAATTTCGAGAACTTTCACATAAATTAACCAAGCATGCAAAACAGTCTGAAGCAGTGAAAACCAATACGTACAAATTTTACATCTTGCAAGCTTTGATAGTTAGCTTAGGTAAGTTATAAGAGATGATGTTAATGTCAGTTCCGAGTTGCGGCACTCGTTTTTCTGTTCCTTTTCTTCTTGGCTTTCGCTGCAGGAACAGGCTCGGTAACGCTATACAAATCTTTTACACAACGGTACCTCTTGGTGGTGGTAGCAAAGCTTTCATCTTGGGAGTCCACGGTGGTTTCTGCCACGGAGGAAACATCTCCACCGGAATCGACCTTGCTCTGACGCGGTTTCCCTTGCACCACACTGTAGCTGCAGCTGTTGTTGCTGCTGTGGTGATCCTCTTCAGAATCTCCGCTGCTGAGTTGAATGAGTTGCTTCGCTGCTTCGATCTCTGAGTGGGAAAACGTGATCGGCTTCTGGGTGGTCTTGATTTGGTATGTAGCCATGATTTATGGAACAGAGAGAACGATGAATGGTGAATTGGAACTCAAACTGCTCTATCAGACATCGTTGTTTTTATACTGTTTCAAACAATAGGTCGGTTAATTGCTGCAATTTATTTATTTTTTTCTATTTTATTATTTTGTTCGATTCCGTTTTTGTAGGAGTTAACTTTATTTGTGTTTTTTTTTTTTTTTTTCATTGCGTTTATATCATATGTATGTAAGAGAATATACCTATTTTACTTGTAGCCTATTTTATTACAGGAAATTGATAGTTTATAGATCAAATAAATGTGTTTTTAAAATATGTATAATGAATGAGTTTTAATTTTGTTTTCTATTCTTATCAAACTTGTAATGATTTTTATTTTTATTTTTTAATTTTGGTCTTTTATAAAATATTTTTTATTTTTTACAGCTTGAAATTATTGTTTTTAGTTCTTTATGTTCATTTAAAAACAGATAGTATTTCTTTCATAATTTTTTATTTTCTTAAAAGGTTTTAGATGTTATATCACATAAATGAATAGATGTCGTTTGAACTTTAGTTGATTGATAATCTCCACGTGAGTACGTGTCACATAATTTAGAAATAAAAAATTATTATTGTAATTTTAAAGAGATTAAAATTAAAATATATTAGTTTACTCATTTTCTATGAACATATAAATTAAATATGTCAACAAAAATTAAGATTTGTAAAAAAAAAAAACAGTATTTTTAATACCTCTAAAATGTAAATGTAAAGATTTGAGTATATAAATAATAAAAATTAAAAAGTCGTTCAAACTGTAAATGATCCCAAGATTAAATTAAATTTAAGTATAAAGACGTAAAAGCAATTGAAGGTAAAGTAAAATTGAAAATTTTTATATATCAAAAACCGTTAATGTAAATTACAGATAAATCAAATAAATAAAAGAGTTAACTGAATATGAAAGTAATTAAACACAATTATTTATGTAATGTGTTTTTCACACATTAGGCTTCTATCCAAAACCTCCATAGTTCATGTTACATTTTTATTTAAAATTTAATTAATAATTTGATTTTTATATTTAAATTTTTTATATAATGAGTTTTTATTTTTTAGAAATATTCAATAGGAAGGTGTCACATGTTAGAATAAATTGTATTTGGACAAAAATTAGAAAGGAATAAATTAGTTTATTTAATAAAAAAAAATTTTAAAATAATTTCTTTTTTATAAATTGATTTTATAATAAAAATAAAGAGTGAAGGAAAAGAAAAAGTTATACAAATAGTTTTATAATGGTTAAAAAAAAAAACTTACCACTAGTTGCTAATTTCTCTTAAGAGAAATTAAATAATCACTAATAAATAAGCATAACTTATAATCATAGAAAAAGTTAAACAAATATTATATTGTTTCAGGACAAAAGACTCTACTTTTAGTTGTTCATCTTTATGAAAAGAGAATAACTAATTAATGAGAAATAACCAGAACTAACAATCATGGACAATAAAGTTAAGGTTAAAAAACACATATCTTGAAGACACAAGAGATTAATAACACTTTTTTTTATACACAATAACTTTCATAACCACAACAAATGTACATAATCACTTAAGACACTCACTTTATCAACACTAGATTTTACAAACATCTTCTCAAAACACAGAGAGTTTCTTTTGGCAGCACAACACTAAACCTCTTGATAGAAAAGTTATTTTTAAAATTAAGTTTAGGTAAAATATATACACTTTTATTTTTAAAAATTAGGTCAAATAATTGAAAAGTTTGTTCGGAACTTCGTTGATAATAGATTATCATAAGTGGTCAAAAAATTAAACAATTTTTTAAAATGATTAAAATTAAAATATATTAGTTTACTCATTTTCTATTAACATATAAATTAAATATGTTAACAAAAGATTTGTAAAAAAAAAAAAAGTATTTTTAATACCTCTAAAATGTAAATGTAAAGATTTGAATATATAAGTAATAAAAATAAAAATAAAAAAGAAATCATTCAAAATGCAAATGATCCCAAGATTAAATTAAATTTAAGTATAATGAGTTAAAAGCAATTGAAGGTAAAGTATAATCGAAAAGTTTTAAAGATCGAAAACCGTTAATGTAAATTAAAGATAAATCAAATAAATGAAAGAGTTAACTGAATCTTAAAGTAATTAAACACAATTATTTATGTAATGTGTTTTTCACATTAAATAATATAACACATTACACTTTTATCGGAAACCTCCGTATTAGTTCATGTTACATTTTTATTTAAAATTTAATTAATAGTTTGATTTTTATATTTAGATGTTTTATTTACTGAGTTTTTATTTTTTTTAAATGTTTAAAATGGTCTATTATATTATTAACGTTAACATTATTGGAAAGAGAAAGAGAATTATACTAAGTAGTTTTATAATGGTTTAGATAAAATAACTTTAGGACTAATTGTTAATTTATCTAAAGAGAGATTAAATAATCACTTAAAAATAATCATAACTTACGATTATAGAAAAAGTTACACAAGTAGTATTATACTTGTTCAAATCAAAAGATCCTATGTTTAATTGTTAATCTCTCTAAAAGGAGAATAACTAATCACTGAGAAATAATAATCAAAACTTACAATCACGAACAATAGAGTTAAGGTTAAAAAACACATCTCTTGAAGACACGAGATTAATAACACTTTCTTTGATACACAAAGGATGAACTTTTCCTAACAACAACAAATGCACACAATTACTTAAGTAAAACTTCTCACTCTACCAACACTAGATTTTACAAGCCTCTTTTTCTAAATGCAGAGAGTTTCTTTTGGCAGCACAACATTAAACCTCTGAATAGAAAATTTATTTTTGAAATTAGGTTTAGGTAAAATATATACACTTTTATTTTTTAAAAAATTAGGCCAAAAAACTGAAAAGTCTGTTCGCAACTTCATTGATAATCGATTATCATAAGTGGTACTCAATTATTCCAAAAAAAAATTCAAAAAGTATTTTTTTGTTGTGATAATCAATTACGAAGATAATTGATTACAAGTAATTATAATCGATTATCACAAAGACTTTTCTGGAAATGTAAAAATAATTGGGATAATCGATTACAACTTAAGTTAGTTTATTATCACAAAGCATTTTTTAAATAAAACACTTTCCTGAGTGATCTTAAACAAGATGTTTAGTATCCTTCCAAACTAGGTCCAATACACAACTATTAAATACTTATTACAAAAGCTTAAAACTAAACTACAAAATTTTTTAACATCATCGCCATGTTTTGAATTCTTAGACTTGTTTTCTATCATCATCAAAATATTTTTATTTTCAGTTCTTCTCTTTTTGCTAACAATCTCCCACTTTTTTATGATGATCAAAATATGATTTAAAACTTTTTGTAATAACCCGATTATACAAAACTTAGGCAAGAAAATAACATTAGATAAACTTATACAAAATTTCTAATGCTTTAAACTTAACTATTTCTTTCCCTTTTTTTTGTCAAAATAAAAAAAAAAATATGTAAGTTCCCATAAAGACAAAACACAACACACACTAACATAACAAAGACCTAAAATTGAACCGTCGGTCTCCGGCAACGGCGCCAAAATTTGATGGGTGTCGCACCCCATGCAAATTTAATGTGCATAAAGAATGCAATATAGTACTAGGAAGTGACTCCTAGGTCGTTTCTGTTACCAATAAGGAGTATTGGTAAAACCTGAAGAACTGTTTTGATGATGCTGCAAGAAGTATTATTTGAAGAGAACATTAGAATTATTTAAAAAGCAACTTGTACAATTTGGATGTAGTAGAAAAATCTTAAACCTTGTACTTTTCTCTGGAATAATCGATTATGGACAAGCTATAATCGATTATCACTTGCTTTTGTACTAGAATAATCGATTATCATGAAGCAATAATCGATTATTACAAGTCTTACTTGAATAATCGATTATCAGTTCATATAATCGATTATCACTTTTTGAAAACCTGTAACGGATTTGAATAATCGATTATCACTTACAATAATCGATTATTTGTGGCAGTAAGGAGATGACCTTTCATATTCTCACCCTGGGCTTATAAATAGGTGCTTTGAGAACTTTAGAAAATAACGTTGTGAACTTAGGTCTTTTGAAGAATACAGTTTGTCTGAGGAAGTTCTCAAAAGCTAGTTTTGTTCCCTTGCCTGGTCTCGTGAATAGGAGAAGCTCGCGTTTCGTGTGTCGATAGTCGAAGCGGTTCTCTTCGAGTTGGCAAGGTGCTCTGCCTGGTCTCGTGAATAGGAGAAGCTCGTGTTTCATGTGTCGAAAGTCGGAGCAGTTCTCTTCGAGTTGGCAGAGTGTTTGCTTCCGGTTCGTGTGTCGAAGGAAGCACTTCCAGTTCGTTTGTCGAAGGAAGTTACTCACTGCACTCTTCCGGTTCGTTTGTCGAAGGAAGGTGTTTTCTATCCCTTACTCATTTCATTATCTTGTAATCTGTACAACTATATTTTTAGTG
>NW_014542925.1:521478-526764 GCF_000741045.1 Vigna radiata var. radiata | reverse complement strand
GATTAACAACTGGACGTAGAATCTTTTGATTCGAACCAGTATAAAAATCATTTGTGTGATTTTTCTCTTCCCTACACTCCTTAATCTTTTAGCACTCCAACTGTTCGATAAAAGTTTTACAAGAAATTTAAAACTGATAAAGGAACTATTTTTGTGACCGAACACGCTTTCCGCTTACTCTAAGTTTAATTCCGCTATGTCATACTCTATCTAAGAACGATACCGATTGTTCGATTCCAACAGTTTCTCAAGGACCAAACTGTGGTTCGAGAATCAGGTCAAACACGAAGTGGAGGGGTTTTGTAAAAAGTTTTGTGAATGCAGATGAATTAAATTAAAAGACAGATGCAAACAGAAATGTAAACACAAATGTAAACATAAATGTAAAAACGGAATCAAATACAAAATAAAAATGGTTGGTCATTAACTCAATCACTATGCTTCCAATCACAAATTAACGTCAAGTACACACTACTCTAATCCAAATCCAACACGAATCACCCAACTAAGCGAAGGCTAATTCGGTCTTCAAAATTGCAAACTAAGCGAATGCAATGCTCAAATCCAATCAGTCATCCACCTTGCAGTTTAATCAACTAAGCGAAAATTAAACACCGATTAGGAAACTAAGCGTATACATAATCGCAGGCACACAACAGATTAAATATTAAGCTAAATCAAAGCAGCAGTATGACAATTAAAGTGCACAGGTCTCATGAATAAACTACTCTAACCTCTAATCCAGCATAGCTAACCGACTAAGCGAAGGTTAATCATGCTATCATAATCGCGAACTAAGCGAACGCAATACACCTATTCCATCCAATGTGTTCTATACAGATTGATCAACTAAGTGAAAATGCAATCACCAATTGGGCAACTAAGCGTATACCCATTGCAAGAACACAGTCAGATTTAATAGAATGCTAGACTAAGCAGAATAAACACAAGAACAGTCCAAGAAAAATCTCAAGGAAACAATGTAATATCGCTAACGACCAATGCGCCTAACCTAAGCTAGCATCACAATTAAATTAAGAAACTTTGTGTGACTCACTTGAATTGAAATTGCTTGTGAAATGTAATGCGTCACCAATTTGAAGCACATTACAACAAAATAAAATTTCAATGCAATAGTGCATGAACCACATGAAAAGCAGCGAACAAATCAACAAACCATTAAATGAAATGTAAATCCATATTAAATTGCAACGCTTAGCTAATAACTAAAATGTTCATAATGCAACAACTTTCAATGCTCATCCATCACGAAATTAACAAATTGAAAATAGTGAAAATAAAATGAACGAGTAAGCTGCTTCCTAGCTGAATGCATTCCACTACATATATTATAAAAATCAGCATCAGTTCAAGCGTTAAGAAGGAAATAAAACACGGAAACTTTGTGGAGAAGCAACGTGCAAACATCCAGCGGGAATGAAAAATTGAATGCAAAACTTCTAGAATAAAAACTTCAAACCAAAAGTGTTTTACACATAATGAAGCATCGTTTCTTTCTTAAAGAAAAGAACTGGAATCAGCATCTCAGATCCGTGTGTGTAGTTTCTACTTGATGTCGCCCTCCATGTTTTCTCCAAGTGATAAAAGTCTCCTCCCAGCATGTGACGGCTCTTCTGTAATAAATATGAGACTCTCGTCCTAGGGTGGCAGGTGGACCGTGTGTTTCTTGCTGGACCAACTTTTTCTCCAAGCACACACCTCCTTTCTAATTTTGCTAATGGGCCTGTTGGATTCGAGATGTTGGCAGCACCGTGAAGCACGTCTTGGACGTGATTCTACTGGACTCCAAGACTGTTGGAGCATGATTTTCCTTAAGCAGCTTGCTAGACGTGGTGGTCTTCCTTTAAGTCGTGTGAAGATGTGGAGTGCAGCTCGTGAGTGCTGCAGCTGGAATGTGGCCTTGAAGAGTTGCTGCAGCGTTGAAGCCCGTTGCACCGCTTCAATTGGCATTGTGGGTCGTAGTGTTGCTGGATAGCAATGTTGTATGTGCTTGTTGTCTTTCTCTCCCAGCTGAAATTACCGCAACCTTTTAATATTCTAGCAGACCCTTTCTTTCTAAATGGAATCAGCTTGCGGCAATATGAAATCCCAGCATCCGATTGCACCTCCCAATTGAATAATACCATGCTGACGTGGATGTGGTTGTGCTCTCCATTTGCACCTCTCCAAGTGATGTCTACTTCACCAAGCCTTTGGCCCAATTGCCATTTCTTTTTAGCCCAAAATAATTCAACCCTAATGGTATCAGTGTGCAAGGCAAATAAATTGCAAGTGGGTGGTGGTTGCACCACATTTAATCTCCAAATGTCTCAAATTGTATTTCCAAAATTTTCCTTACAATTAATAATGCAAATAATTAGCTCAGAATATTCAAATTAATTAAAATAAGAATTTTTGGTCAAATTAAGCACAATTAGCAAAAACAGGAAAATATCAGACATTTAAGTACAATTCCTTGATTAAATTTGGTACAATAAACTAAGTGAAGTCAAGAAAATATTGACTCATCAAATTAGACCACACTTAGTCTTTTGGACTCCTGGGCAAAATCAAGACGCAAATTAGGGAATAGTTCACAGGACATCAGGGAAGTGACACAAACTCAGCACACGAAAAACAAAGACTAACAAGGACAGAAACAGAATTACACAGTTCTCAAGAAATCTGGACAAAGAGAAGAAGTAGACAACATCCAACACAGAATCAGAGAAAGCAGATACTCATGAAGTCATCCAAGCAATTCAAGACATGGCAAAATGATCAATCAACTCAAGAGGTGAATCAAAAGCAATAGAACCTCACAGATGCACTATCAGTGTTTCTCTCAAGTGTTTAGGGTAAACAATGTCAACTAAATGCACTTAAGAAAGCAAACACAAACAAACTTGACAAGTCTCTAATATCAATAGTCAAAGACATATGCATGTTCAAATCAAAAGGTCTTTTATGGATGTAATAAGGCCAAGGAAAGGGAAGGATAAATATGGATAAGAAGCCATAACCCAAAAGAAATAGAGGAGCAATGGTGAACAAGTGTAAACACAGTCAAATCACACCCAAAACCTCTAATTCAATCCTCTTCTTGACTTCATTATTCACACAAATTTTTTATTTTTCTCATTTTTCTCTGTTTTCTTTTCTTTTCTTTTCTCAATTTTTTTTCATCTTGTCTCTTTTCTTTTCTCTTTATCTAGGACACAACTCTAAGAGACAAGATACACAACATATTTATAAAAACAAAAACAAGAAGAGGAACCAACTAGCCAATTCTCTGAATCTCCCAAGAGACCACACTTGTTCCCAAAACACTTCCAAAGCTCCAAAATTCCTTAAGGTTAAGGTAATCATGGTTTTTCACTTAGGGCTAGTGTATGAGCTTCAGAACAAAGAAAGGGTAAAGCATAGGCTCAAAGGGGTTATCAAAGGATTAAAACAAGGTAAGCTCATTTGGCTAGAGAGGCTCAAGAACAAAATTGCCTTTATCACTTCCAAACATGCATATCAATCAAGAATTATCAACCAGAGTCAAGCCAAGGCATATGTGCAAGGAATCAAGAGACATATCACACATAAGAAAGAATATCAAGTGGCTCAAATTCTCACACAGGGTAATTATCACAATCAAATCAACCTCTCAAACATCATAATCATCTTCCAATCAAAGAAAAGCAAGGATTTCCAACCAATCAGAGTATCAATGAAGTGAAAGACACATCTACAATCTAAACAAAGTCCAGAAATCAAGAGAAACATGCAAAACTATACACAAGACAAAACAGAAACTACCTAGAAAACGAAAAATTTAACCCCTATAAAAACAAAAAAATTAACAAAGAAAATATCAATTTCCCCCAATAGACTATACTTAAACTACACAGTGTCCTCAATGTGTCACAAACATAAGATCAGAAATCAAAATAGTCAACAGATCATGGACAAATGTCATACAAGTGGGGAAAGGAAGGAGAAGGGAAAAGAAAACTCCCTTGGTCATGGTGGCAGTTGCCAATTTTGGACTATCAGGGAGATGTCTTCCACCACTAGATTCAACAAGGAAGTTTTGAAGAGAAACTACTTCATTCTCCAGATTTGTTCAAGTAGGGAGATGTCCTCCACAGCTGGATCTAAGAAGTAGTGACTGTTGATGAGCGGGTCCAGTTGGTGCCTATTAATCTTCAAGCCTTTGTGTATGCTAGCACCGTTGTCTTCCACCATGGGTGTTTGTTTATCAAATTCATGTGTACCTCCTACAACATGGTCAGTGTAATGTGGTTCCAAAGAAATGACATGCAGGGGTATAACACCAAATCCCAATGTAACAGGCTGAACCTCAGATACACTCTCAAAACATGAATCAATTTCAAATTTAGAAAATATATCAACTAAAGGCTCAGATTGATGTTCAGTGCATGGAGAAGAAGTATTCAGAGAATATGGCAAAAGTTGTTTCTCATCATGCAAAGAGTAGAAATGAAAAGCATGTTCATTAACATTATAATCATCAACATACCCCTCAACAACATAATCATGAATAACATAATAATCAACAACATAATCTATTTGAGGTATGTTTACCTCCACTTCCCTAAAGATTGGTAAAGTGGTGGAAGATGAGAATGGTCTACCTGACTCAAAATTACTGCTCATACCTGTCTGGTCCTCCAAATCTTCATCAGTCTCCTCAGGTGTAGGAGTAGGGACATAGGAGGATGGGAAAGTAGATGGCACAGTAGTAAGCTCATGACTCTGCTCCCCATCTCCTATGTAGATGGCACTGACATCATCTAGAAGTTGAACAGTCTGGAATGGTGATTCCTCTGAAACTTGAGACTGTCCCTCAATGAACTGAGTGGTTATCTGCCCCAACTGATCAGTCAAACTCTGAATGGAAGCTCTGGTCTCTTGTTGGAACTGAATGTTCTGAATAGTCATCTGCTCCAATAACTCCTTCAATGTAGGCTCAGAAGTAGTGGAAGGATGAGGAGTTGCTTAGGCATGCTCATAAGACTACAGCTGTTGTAGCACCTGGACTGGTGGAGAAGGCATACAAGAATTCTGGAATGGTTGATATTGCTGTGGAGCATCATATTATCCCAAGTTAGCATCATATTAACAAAGGATTTTTTGGTGTTTCGATGCCTTTGTAAAAGGGGGAAAAGCTTTCAGCGCAAGGCCGACAGAATGGTCGCACCTGTGCTTAAACCTTTAAAACGAAATTTTGTCGATTTTTAAAAGAAGAAGAAAAAAGTTTTCAGCCCAAGGCCG
>NW_014542925.1:516715-521323 GCF_000741045.1 Vigna radiata var. radiata | reverse complement strand
CAGAATGGTCGCACCTGTGCTTAAACTTTTAAACTGAAATTTTGTTGGTTTTTTAAAAGAAGAAGGAAAAGTTTTCAGCGCAAGGCCGACAGAATAGTCGCACCTGTGCTTAAACTTTTATTTTGTTGGTTTTTCCTCTTCTTCCTTCTTTTTTTTTATTTCTCTTTTTTTCCGTTTTTCATGCTCTTTTTTTATTTTCTTTTTCCTTTTTTTTTCTTCTTTTTTTCTTTTAAAAATTTTTTGCTTTTTTTTATTCTTTCTTCGTTTCTTTTTTTTTGTAATTACTTTTTTTTTAAATTAAACAAAATAGTAAAATAAAATTAAGAACAACAATAAAAAGCAAGTCTCATTATTTAGTCACCCGGACGAAATTGGGTGTTGACAGTTGTCCCTCTTTACTTAGATATTACTAGATAATATGAAAATTTGATATTTTTGTATTATCTCAGTAAAAGCTAAGTAAAGATAGAAACACTAATTTTTTCCGGGTTTCAAAAAGAAATAAAAGGATTAAAATTGAAAAACTTAAATTTGACCATTGCGAAGCAGAGGGCCGATAATAAAATTAAAACCTCGATATGACCATTGCCTTGCAGAGGGCCAAAATCGCAGAAGAAAACTTAAATTTGACCATTGCGAAGCAGAGGGCCGATAACAAAATTAAAACCTGGATTTGACCATTGCCTTGCAGAGGGCCAAAATCGCAGAAGGAAAACTTAAATTTGACCATTGCCTTGTAGACGGCCAAAATCGCAGAAGAAAAACTTAAATTTGACCATTGCGAAGCAGAGGGCCGATAACAAAATTAAAACCTAGATTTGACCATTGCCTTGCAGAGGGCCAAAATCGCAGAAGGAAACCTTAAATTTCACCATTGCGAAGCAGAGGGCCGATAACAAAATTAAAACCTGGATTTGACCATTGCCTTGCAGAGGGCCAAATCACAGAAGAAAAACATAAATTTGACCATTGCGAAGCAGAGGGCTAATAACAAAATTAAAACCTGGATTTGAGCATTGCCTTGCAGAGGGCCAAAATCGCAGAAGAAAAACTTAAATTTGACCATTGCGAAGCAGAGGGCTGATAACAAAAAGAAAAACTTGAGGTTAAGGTGCCAAGCGAGCTGGGCTTGGGGGACAGTGTGAAAACTGGGCTTGTGGGCCAATATGGAAATTGGGCTTTGGGGACCAGTGTGAAACTGGGCTTGGTGGGCCAGTGTAGAAACTGGGCTTATGAGCCAGTGTGGGAGTTGTGCTTTGGGGCCAGTATAGAAACTGGGCTTTTGGGGCCAGGCGAGCTGGGCTTAAGGGCTAGTGTGGAAACTAGGCTTATGGGCCAGTGTAAAAACAGGGCTTAGGGGTTAGTGTAAAAACTGGGCTTATGGGCCAGGTGAAACTGGGCTTAGGGGGCTAGTGTAGAACTGGGCTAATGGGTCAGGTAAAAATGGGCTTGAGGGCCAAACGAGTTGGGCTTTGGGGGCCAGTGTGAAACTAGGCTTATGGGCCAATGCAAAAACTGGGCTTAGGGGCCAGGTGAAACTGGGTTTAGGGGCTAGTGTAGAAACTGGGCTTAGGTGCTAGTGTAGAAACTGGACTTAGGGGCCAGTGTAGAAACTAGGCTTACAAATTGTGAAATTCTTGAAATTCATAATTTTGTGAAATGTTTTGCAATTTTGATAGAAATTTGATTTTTGAAAATACACCAAGGCATTGACACCCTTCACTGCAAGGTGTTAAAATCTTGATGCTACTCTTTTTGTATTTTTGAAGAAGGATTCGACAACCATTCATATAAGTGAAGAGGGTTTCGATCCGAAAGATTTTCTTTTTCATGGATTGATGCACATATGAAAAACATTTGCTTTGTTTTTGCATGTCATTTTGCTTGAGTCAGTCATCTTACTTGTAATCATCAAACTGGTCTTTATTTTCAACGTTTTGTGAAAACTGAGGAATGTCATACATCCAAGATCTAAACTTTGAGATTATTACACTTTGACTTTTCTTCCGAGACATAAGTGCACACACATTTGAATTTATTGGCAAGAGGATGGTTTTGAAGAGAATGAGAGTCATTTGGAATGGTTTGGAAGACTGGGACCGGCACATGGGTACTACAATCCTCAAAGGAGATGACATACCAAAAATTTTGCCCCGGTTTTGTGTTTGGGAAAATGAGTTGGGGTTTGGATCCATGAAAATTGGGGTGAACAAATCAAATGAGACTTGCAAATTTGCCCTAGTCTTGGGATCATGGGTTGATGAAAAATTTGTATGAGACTCACAAAGCTGCCCCAGTCTTGGGTCATGGGTTGATGAAAAATTTGTATGAGACTCTTATGCCCCAGTTTTTTCCTTGGCAAAGGGTTCCGTTTGGAAGAGGTAGTGGGCATGAAAAAGATTGGCTAAAAGGACGACCCCAATTGGTTTGATTTTCTTTTACATGCTTCTGGCTAGTTGGCAAGGAGATCCCCTCTGCCCGAGACATTATCTTCTTCTCTTTTTTGTCATTCATTTTCAACTTTTTATTTATTTTTTTTACGACACATTGAAAGTCATTTCGCCTTATCGCAAAATTAAGCTTTATGAAAAATTGAGCAAACATTATCCAATCTGTGTGGGCTTTATTAGGCTTGTAACGTGGCTAGGGGCTAAAAGGTATTTGAAAAAAAAGGATATGAAGGCCCAAATGCATGTTTGTTGGTTATATTTTTTTGAAACAACGGTTATTATCTAGGCATTGCATCAACTTTTGACTTTTGAGCACTTTGCTTTTTCCTTGAACTTTGGTTTTCATTCTTTTTTGATCATCACTTTGTGATTTTTTTGTTTTGTTTTTTTTTTTGTTCATTCTTCTTGATGAGTTCTCTCCGTTTGATCATTGAGTGCTTTTCATTTGCATCAAGGGTTGACTCCTACCTGATGATAACCTTTGCTTGGGGATAATTTTGAAAAAGAATTTATTTTAGGCTCAAATGGGGTGACAATGGATATAATTTTTTGCTTTTTGAATAAAGAAAGAAGGCCACACATCATTTCAAATTCTGATTGCTTTATTTTCAAAAGATTAATTCTGCGACTAGACGACTTCAACATGATTCCTTTTTTCTTTTTTCTTTTTTTTTTCCTTTCTAGATTGCCCTTTCAGGTTTTCAATCTAGTGGAATGCTTCTTCTTGTTTTGTTTTTTTCTTCCTTTTTTTTTGTCCTAATGGATTCAGGGATCACCTTACTAGCGCAAGCGAGAAATCTTTTGGCCAGACCGAATTACCCCAGAGTAAAGGTTTATTTTGTTACTGAGGGCAATAACAGTGTTTGTTTTGGGGAAGATGCTTTATTTTGGAAAAGTGAAGGGTGAGGGTTTTCAAACAACATGTGCACAAAGGTCTAAAAAGGAAACGTCAAATTGTTATTTTTATTAGACACTTGACCTCGGAAAAGTCTGACACTACAATTTTTATTTTTGATTTAAATTTTTTTTGCTATTTTCGAAAAACAAGAGTTTGATGATGCGCAAGAAAGAAAAGTGACTCAAGATATGCACAAGATCCGTGATTTTATAAAGCAAAGATGAGGGTTAGAAGACTGCACACATCTCCCTTTGTGCCCTAAAAAAGATTCAACGCTTCAGGTTCAAGGTTAAGTATATGCAATCTCACAAGGATGGTTCCCTGAGCCTAAAGATCAATGGTCACTAGAGCTATGGCCCCCTCCACAGCATTTCCACAACAATCAAGTAATCAACTAGGTGTGAAAATACACTCAGACCCGGGTATAGGGCCTCACTCAATAGATGCGTAATATGTGTGTGTGAAGGGAGAACGCAATGCACCCAAACCCTGACCTGCAAAACAACCAGAAAAATTCCTAGGCAGACATAAACATGTTTTCTATCCTAAGGTTCAATATCCAACAAATATAAAACACATATGAGAACAATACAAATATGAAAAAGAAAAGGGACAAAAAACATAAAGCTAAACCACATTAAATTCGCGCATCTAATTAAATGGCCTGACTCTCGCATGCTCCCCAGTGGAGTCGCCATCTGTCGCAACCGGAATCGCGACGGGACGACGATCCAAAAAAAGGAAACAAAATGATTTTGAAAAAGAGTTTGGAGTCGCCACCATAGTTTATTTTGGAAAACTACGGAAAAAACCATAAAAGATAAGGCTAGGTCTACAAAACCAAATTCTGGTTTCGGAAGTCGGTTACGTGTGGGGAAGGTGTTAGCACCCCACAACGCCTGCCCTAAGGCAGTACCTTTAATTAAATGCGGAAACTTGATGTGGTTTTTCAAAATGTTTACTTATCCCTGAAAATAAAATTCTAAAGAAATAAAAATAGTTTTTTTATTTTTTTGTGCCCGACAAAGATTGACCTTGCTCCTACGTATTCTCAAATTGAGAAATCAAGGTTACGTAGTTCTAGGTAAAAATTTGTTAATTTGTTTAACAAAGGACTTTTTGGTGTTTCGATGCCTTTGTAAAAGGGGGAAAAGTTTTCAGCGCAAGGTCGACAGAATGGTCGCACCTGTGCTTAAACCTTTAAAACGAAATTTTGTCGATTTTTAAAAGAAGAAGAAAAAAGTTTTCAGCCCAAGGCCG